>NC_058415.1:71046182-71346182 GCF_002201575.2 Neomonachus schauinslandi
TTACTAATGTACAGAAATGCAATGGATTTCTGTATATTGATTTTTTTTTTTGTATCCTATGACCTTACTGAATTCATTTATCAGTTCTAGTCATTTTTTGGTGGAGTCTTTAGGGTTTTCTATATATAGTATCATGTCATCTGCAAATAAAGTTTTACTTCTTCCTTACCAATTGGATGACTTTTATTTCTTGTCTGATTGCTATGGTTAGGACTTCCAGTACTATGTTGAAAAAATTGGTTAAAGTGGACATCCTTGTCTTGTTCCTGACTTTAGGGGAAAGCTCAGTTTTTCACCATGGAGAATGATGTTCACTGTGGGTTTTTCATTTATGGTTTTTATTATGTTGAAATATATTCCGTCTAAATGTACTTTGTTGAGGGTCTTTATCATGAATGGATATTGAAATTGTCAAATGCTTTTTCTGCATCTATTGAACTGATGATTTTTTACTTGTGATATGTCATGTTGGTTAATTTGCTAATATTGAACTACCTTGCATTCCAGGAATAAATCCCACCTGATCATATTGAATGGTTTTTTTTTTTAATGTTTTGTTGGATTTTTTTTTTGCTAATATTTTATTGAAGGTATTTGTGTCTATGTTCATCAGAGATATTGGCCTGTAGTTCTCTTTTCTGGAGTGTCTATATCTGGTTTGGTATCAGGGTAATATTGGCTTCATATAATGAATTTGGAACATTTCCTTCCTTTTCTGTTTTTGGGGTTTTTTTTGTTTTGTTTTTTGTTTGTATTTTTTTGTTTTTTTGTTTTGTTTTGTTTTTGGAATAGTTTGAGAAGAATAGGTATTAACTCTTCTTCTTTAAATGTTTGGTAGAATTCACCTGTGAAGCCATCTGGTCCTGGACTTCTGTTTTTTTGGGAATTTTTTGATTACTGATTCATTGCTGGTAATTGGTCTCTTCAGGTATTCTATTTCTTCCTGATTCAGTTTTGGGGGGTTATATGCTTCTAGGAATTATCCATTTCTCCTAGGTTGTCCGATTTTGTTTTTTTTTTTTTTTTGGCATATAGTTTTTCATAATATCCTTTTTTAATCCTTTTTTTTTCTGTGGTGTTGGTGGTTTTTCTCTTTTATGGCTGTTTTTTGGGTTGTTTTTTTTTTTATGAATCTGGCTAAAGGTTTATCAATTTTATTGAACTTTTCAAAGAACCAGCTCCTGGTTTCATTGATTCATTTATTATATATTTTATATATATATATATATATAAATTTATATATATGTTATATATAAATATATAATAAAAATTTATATGTTATATATAAATATATAATTCTCCTTTATTTCTGCTCTAAGCTTTATTGTTTCCTTCCTTCTGCTAGTTTTGGGTCTTATTTGTTCTTCTTTTTCTAGCTCCTTTAGGTATAGGGTTAGGTTATTTGAGATTTTTCTTCTTGATGTAGGCCTGTATTGCTATAAACTTCGCTCTTAGAACTGCTTTTGTGGCATCCCAAAGATTTTGGACTATTGTGTTCTCATTTTCATTTGTCTCCATATATTTATTTCCTCTTTGATTTCTTGGTTGGCCCACTCATTGTTTAGTAGCATGTTATTTAACCTCCATGTATTTGTGTTTTTCCTAGATTTTTTTCTTCTGATTCATTTCTTGTTTCATAGCATTGTGGTTGGAAGTTGATCTTTTAAATTTGTTGAGACTTGTTTTGTGGCATAATATGTGTTCTATTCTGGAGTATATTCCATGTGCCCTTGAAAAGAATGTATATTCTGCCATTTGGGGATGGAATATTCTGAATATGTTAGATCCATTTAAGATTTTATTTATTTATTTGACAGAGAGACACAGCAAGAGAGGGAACACAAGCAGGGGGAGTGGGAGAAGGAGAAGCAGGCTTCCCGCGGAGCAGGGAGCCTGATGCAGGACTTGATGCCAGGACCCTGGGATCATGACCTGAGCCAAAGGCAGACACTTAATGACTGAACCACCCAGGCGCCCCTGTTAGATCCATCTAGTCCAATGTATCATTCAGAGCCACTGTTTCTTGTTGATTTTTCTGTTTGGATGTGACCTATCCATTGATGTAAGTGGGGTGTTAAAGTCCCCTATTATTACTGTATGACTATTGATTTACTTCCTTTATGTTATTAGGCTGCTTTATGCATTTGAGTGCTCCCATGTTAAATGCATAAATATTTACATCTTTATAAATATTTATATCTTGTTGGATCATTCCCTTTATGGTTATATAGTATCCTTCTTTGTTTTAAAGTCTGTTTTGCCCACTGTAAGTATTGCTACCCTGACTTTCTTTTCACTTTCATTTGCATGATAAATGATTTTCCATCCCTTTACTTTGTCTGCATGTGTCTTTAGGTCTCTTGCAGGCAGCAAATAGATTGATCTTTTGATTGGAGTATTTACTCCATTTACATTCAAAGTAATTATTGATAGGTGTGTACTTATTACTATTTTGTTTTTTGTTTTATGGTTGTTTTTGTAGTTCTTCATTCCTTTCTCTCTTTCATGGTTTGCTGGCTTTCTTTAGTGATATACTTGGATTCTTTTCTGTTTATATTTTGCATATTTACTGGTTTTTGATGTGTAATTACCATTAGGTTTGTATATAACCTCTTATATGTATAGCAGTCTTCATTAAGTTGATGGTTGCTGAAGTTTGAAATCCTTCTTTACTCCTTTCCTCCTTCCCACATTTTTAGGTATATAGTGTCCTACTTTACATCTTTTCCTTTTGTCAATCCCTTGACTGATTTTTTTTTTTTATAGGTATACTTATTTTTACTGCTTCTGTACTTCTTACTTTTCTTACTTCTACTTATGGTCTTTCTTTTCCCCTTAAAGAGTCCCCTTTAGGGGCGCCTGGGTGGCTCAGTTGGTTAAGCAACTGCCTTCAGCTCAGGTCCTGATCCTGGAGTCCCAGGATCGAGTCCCACATCGGGCTCCCCGCTCAGTGGGGAGTCTGCTTCTCCCTCTGACCCTCTCCCCTCTCATGCTCTCTCTCACTCTCTCTCTCTCAAATAAATAAATAAAATCTTTAAAAAAAAAAAAAGAGTCCCCTTTAACATTTCTTGTAGGGCTGGTTTAGTGGTCATGAATTCCTTACAGAATTTCCCAAACAAGTTAATCTCTCCTTCTATTCTGAATGATAGCCTTGCTGGATAGAGTATTCTTGGCTGTAAGTTTTTTCTTTCAGCACTTTGAATATATTGTGACACTTCCTCTGGCTTGCAAAGTTTCTGCTGAAAAATCAGCTGATATCCTTATAGGGTTTCCCTTGTACATAATTAGTTGCTTAAATCCCTTCTAAAACCTTCCAATGTACTGCCAGGATTAGGAGACATGCCCTTAATCTGACCAAATCCTGCCCTACCCTTCTCCCTCCCTCCCAATCCCTTTGAAAGGATCTGCTGGACTCTAGATCAGGAGCCCTCTCTGTATCCTCAATGTATTCTTGGAACATTACTCCTTCCTTAACTGAAACTTTGTAAGGGTTCTTCCTCCCTAATCTTTTACATTCCACATACCCAGAGTCAGGAGGTGTTTGGATTTTGTGCTTGCCCTCCAGTGCCCTTTATAAACCACCTCCTGCAAAATTTCCCACTCCTTTGAAACTCATTCACGTCATTATACCAACTTCTTACCCTCTTTATTGTTGCCGTCTGCTGTCTACCAACCCCCTCCTTCAGTGAAGATGGTTCACCTCATACTTTTCTTACCCTATTCTCATTTTCTTTCTCAGCAACCATGTAATCCCCTGGCCTCCGATCCTTGACCTGCTGAGTTCCAACCATTTTCCTCTATGCCACCTCTCCACCCATTCATGGTCACTTAGTCCTTATCTTCCCTGGAATCTGCATTACCTCTAAAATCCTGCCCTGCTCCCCATCTCCCATCTGTCCCTTTACTTGATCAATCACTCCCACTGCTACCTTTTATTGACCTTGTCAAGACTTCGGATCCCCAGACTATCATTTTTTCCATCTCCACCAGGTTCCTCCTAACTTTGCTTTTCCCTTTATCCTGCCATGATTATTTCCTTTTATAAAAACACTGCATCAGTGTAGTCAATCCTCTGAAAATATGGTCTACTCATTTGCTTCCTCCCTCTATTGGGCTCACCTCCTAAAACCCTATGCTGCTTGCCTTCTGACTCTCCACCTTTGATTGCCTGACCTCTGAAGCAGCTGAATGGCTGGAGAAGCACAGAACAGGGTTTTGAAGTCCTAGCAAACTTCTCAGGGGCACTCAACCTTGCCTAGAAACCATGGTGTACTTCCCCATTTTGACAATTACTGTTTCATACTTTCTCCTTTAAAGTTGCCTGCTTGCTTCCCTCCTACTTTCCTCTTAGAAAATAGAAACCATCAGATGACCATTCAATCTTTCTATCCCCAAACCCACAATTCTGTTTATATTTATGTGCATCTTTATTCATGGATTTACTTCTGGGCTCTCTATTCCATTCCATTGATCGATGTATCTGTTTTTTTATGCCAATACCATATTGTTTTATTTACTATAGGATTGTAATAGTTTGAAATCAGGAAGTGTGATGCCTCCAGCTTTGGTTTTCTTTCTCAAGATTGCTTTGGCTATTGTGTGGGTCCATAAAAATTTTAGGATTGTTTTATTTCTCTGAAAAGGGACATTGGAATTTTGGTGAGGATTGCATTGAGTTTGTAGATTGCTTTGGGTATTTTAAACATTTTAAGAATATTTTTCCAATCCATGAGCACAGTATCTTACCACTTATTTGTGTTCTCTTCAATTTTTTTCATAAAGGTCTTATAGTTTTCAGCATATGTATCTTTCATTTCCTTGGCTAAATTATTCCTAGATAGTTTGTTATTTTTGATGCAATTGTAAATGGGACTTTTGTTTTTAATTTCTTTATATAATCTGATAGTTTATTTGTATATAGAAACAGATTTTTATATATCAATTTTTGTATCTTATAACTTCATTTATTCTAATGGTTTTTTTGTGTGTGTGAAATCTTTTGTTTTTTTTTTTCTTTTTTTTGATGTAGTGTTCCATGATTCATTATTTGCGTATAACACCCAGTGCTCCATGCAGAACGTGCCTTCTTAATACCCATCACCAGGCTACTCCATCCTCCCACCCCTCTCCCCTCTAGAACCCTCAGTTTGTTTTTCAGAGTCCATCATCTCTCATGGTTCATCTCCCCCTCTGATATCCCCCCCTTCATTCTTCCCCTCCTGCTATCTTCTTCTTCTTCCTTTTTTTTTTTTTAACATATAATGTATTATTTATTTCAGAGGTACAGATCTGTGATTCAACAGTTGTGCACAATTCACAGTGCTCACCATAGCATATAACCTCCCTGATGTCTATCATCCAGCCGCCCCATCCCTCCCACCCCCCACCACTCCAGCAACCCTCAGTTTGTTTCCTGAGATTAAGAATTCCTCATATCAGTGAGGTGATATGACACCTGTCTTTCTCTGATTGACTTATTTTGCTCAGCATAACACTCTCCAGTTCCATCCACGTCATTGAAAATGGCAAGATCTCATTCCTTTTGATGGCTGCATAATATTCCATTGTATATACATACCACATCTTTTTTTTTTAAGATTTTTATTTACTTGACAGAGACACAGCGAGAGAGGAAACACAGGGAGAGTGGGAGGGGGAGAAGCAGTCTTCCCGCAGAGCAGGGAGCCCGATGTGGGGCTCGATCCCAGGACCTGGGATCATGACCTGAGCCGAAGGCAGACGCTTAATGAAAGAGCCACCCAGGCGCCCCTATACCACATCTTCTTTATCCATTCATCTGTCGATGGACATCTTGGCTCTTTCCACAGTTTGGCTCTTTCCACATTGTGGACATTGCTGCTATAAACATCGGGGTGCACGTACCCCTTCGGATCCCTACATTTGTATCTTTAGAGTAAATACCCAGTAGTGCAATTGCTGGATCATATGGTAGCTCTATTTTCAACTTTTTGAGGAACCCCCATACTGTTTTCCAGAGTGGCTGCACCAGCTTGCATTCCCACCAACAGTGTAGGAGAGTTCCCCTTTCTCCGCATCCCCGCCAACACCTGTCATTTCCTGATTTGTTAATTTTAGCCATTCTGACTGGTGTGAGGTGATATCTCATTGAGGTTTTGATTTGGATTTCCCTGATGCCCAGCGATGTTGAGCACTTTTTCATGTGTCTGTTGGCCATTTGGATGTCTTCTTTGGAAAAATGTCTGTTCATGTCTTCTGCCCATTTCTTGATTGGATCATTTGTTCTTTGGGTGTTGAGTTTGATAAGTTCTTTATAGATTTTGGATACTAACCCTTTATCTGATATGTCATTTGCAAATATCTTCTCCCATTCTGTCAGTTGTCTTTTGGTTTTGTTGACTGTTTCTTTTGCTGTGCAAAAGTTTTTATCTTGATGAAGTCCCAATAGTTCATTTTTGCCCTTGCTTCCCTTGCCTTTGGTGATGTTTCTAGGAAGAAGTTGCTGCGGCTGAGGTCGAAGAGGTTGCTGCCTGTGTTCTCCTTTAGGATTTTGATGGACTCCTGTCTCACATTGAGGTCGTTCAACCATTTGGAGTCTATTTTTGTGTGTGGTGTAAGGAAATGGTCCAATTTCATTCTTCTGCATGTGGCTGTCCAATTTTCCCAACACCATTTGTTGAAGAGACTGTCTTTTTTCCATTGGACATTCTTTCCTGCTTTGTCGAAGATTAGTTGACCATAGAGTTGAAGGTCCATTTCTGGGCTCTCTATTCTGTTCCATTGATCTATGTATCTGTTTTTGTGTCAGTACCATACTGTCTTGATGATGACAGCTTTGTAATAGAGCTTGAAGTCCGGAATTGTGATGCCGCCAGCTTTGCTTTTCTTTTTCAACATTCCTCTGGCTCTTCGGGGTCTTTTCTGGTTCCATACAAATTTTAGGATTATTTGTACCATTTCTTTGAAAAAAGTGGATGGTATTTTGATGGGGATTGCACTGAATGTGTGGATTGCTCTAGGTAGCATTGACATCTTCACAATACTTGTTCTTCCAATCCATGAGCATGGAATGTTTTTCCATTTCTTTGTATTTTCCTCAATTTCTTTCATGAGTATTTTATAGTTTTCTGAGTACACATTCTTTACCTCTTTGGTTAGATTTATTCCTAGGTATCTTATGGTTTTGGGTGCAATTGTAAATGGGGTTGACTCCTTAATTTCTCTTTCTTCTGTCTTGTTGTTGGTGTATAGGAATGCCACTGATTTCTGTGCACTGATTTTATATCTTTCCACTTTACTGAATTCCTGTATGAGTTCTAGCAGTTTTGGGGTGGAGTCTTTTGGGTTTTCCACATGAAGTATCATATCATCTGCAAAGAGTAACAGTTTGACTTCTTTTTGCCAATTTTTATGCCTTTTATTTCTTTTTGTTGTCTGATTGCTGTGGCTAGGACTTCTAATACTATGTTGAATAGCAGTGGTGATAATGGACATCCCTGCCGCTTTCCTGATCTTAGGGGGAAAGCTCTCAGTTTTTCCCCATTGAGAATGATATTCGCTGTGGGTTTTTCATAGATGGCTTTTATGGTATTGAGGTATGTACTCTCTATCCCTATACTCTGAAGAGTTTTGATCAAGAAAGGATATTGTACTTTGTCAAATGCTTTTTCTGCATCTATTGAGAGGATCATATGGTTCCTGTTCTTTTTTATTAATGTATTGTATCACATTGATTGATTTGCGGATGTTGAACCAACCTTGCAGCCCAGGGATAAATCCCACTTGGTCGAGGTGAATAATCCTTTTAATGTACTGTTGGATCCTATTGGCTAGTATTTTGGTGAGAATTTTTGCATCCATGTTCATCAAGGATATTGGTCTGTAATTCTCCTTTTTGATGGGGTCATTGTCTGGTTTGGGGATCAAGGTAATGGTAGCCTCATAAAACAAGTTTGGAAGTTTTCCTTCCATTTCTATTTTTTGGAGCAGTTTCAGAAGAATAGGTATTCTTCTTTAAATGTTTGGTAGAATTCCCTGGGAAGCCATCTGGCCCTGGGCTTTTGTTTGTTGGGAGATTTTTGATGACTGCTTCAATTTCCTTAGTGGTTATAGGTCTGTTCAGGTTTTCTATTTCTTCTTGGTTCAGTTTTGGTAGTTGATACATCTCTAGGCATCTATTTCTTCCAGATTATCTAATTTGCTGGCATAGAGTTCCTCATAATATGTTCTTATCATTGTTTGTATTTCTTTGGTGTTGGTTGTGATCTCTCCTCTTTCATTCATGATTTTGTTGATTTGGGTCATTTCTCTTTTCTTTTTGATAAGTCTGGCCAGGGGTTTATCAATCTTGTTAATTCTTTCAAAGAACCAGCTCCTAGTTTCGTTGATCTGTTCTACTGTTCTTTTGGCTTCTATTTCATTGATTTCTGCTCTGATCTTCATTATTTCTCTTCTCCTGTTGGGTTTAGGCTTTATTTGCTGTTCTTTCTCCAGCTCCTTTAGGTGTAGGGTTAGGTTGTGTACTTGAGACCTTTCTTGTTTCTTGAGAAAGGCTTGTATTGCTATATACTTTCCTCTTAGGACTGCCTTTGTTGCATCCCCAAGATTTTGAACAGTTGTGTTTTCATTTTCATTGGTTTCCATGAATTTTTTTAATTCTTTAATTTCCTGGTTGAGCCATTCATTCTTTAGTAGGATGCTCTTTAGCCTCCATGTATTTGAGTTCTTTCTGACTTTCCTCTTGTGATTGAGTTCTAGTTTCAAAGCATTGTGGTCTGAAAATAGGCAGGGAATGATCCCAATCTTTTGGTACCGGTTGAGACCTGATTTGTGACCTAGGATGTGATCTATTTGGAAGAATGTTCCATGGGCACTAGAGAAGAATGTGTATTCTGTTGTTTTGGGATGGAATGTTCTGAATATGTCTGTGAAGTCCATTTGGTCCAGCGTGTCATTTAAAGTCTTTATTTCCTTGTTGATCTTTTGCTTAGATGATCTGTCCATTTCAGTGAGGGGGGTGTTAAAGTCCCGCACTATTATTGTATTGTTGTCGATGTGTTTTTTGCTTTTGTTATTAATTGCCTTATATAATTGGCTGCTCCCATGTTAGGGGCATAGATATTTACAATTGTTAGATCTTCTTGTTGGATAGACCCTTTAAGTAGGATATAGTGTCCTTCCTCACCTCTTATTACAGTCTTTGGTTTAAAATCTAATTTGTCTGATATAAGGGTTGCCACCCCAGCTTTCTTTTGGTGTCCATTAGCATGGTAAATGGTTTTCCACCCCTTCACTTCCAATCTGGGGGTGTCTTTGGGTCTAAAATGAGTCTCTTGCAGACAGCATATCGATGGGTCTTGTTTTTTAATCCAATCTGATAGCCTGTGTCTTTTGATTGGGGTATATAGGCCATTGTATTGCCTATAAGGTGACTGTTACTGTATATTGTCTGTGTTCCTTTCTGGTCTATGTTACTTTTAGGCTCTCTCTTTGCTTAGAGGACCCCTTTCAAGATTTCCTGTAGGGCTGGTTTTGTGTTTGCAAATTCCTTTAGTTTTTGTTTGTCCTGGAAGCTTTTTATCTCTCCTTCTATTTTCAATGACAGCCTAGCTGGATATAGTATTCTTGGCTGCATATTTTTCTTGTTTAGTGCTCTGAATACATCGTGCCAGTCCTCTCTGGCCTGCCAGGTCTCTGTGGATAGGTCTGTTGTCAATCTAATGTTTCTGCCATTGTAGGTTACATATCTCTTCTCCCGAGCTGCTTTCAGGATTTTCTCTTTGTCTCTGAGACTCGTAAGTTTTACTATTAGATGTTGAGGTGTTGACCTATTTTTACTGATTTTGAGAGGGGTTCTCTGTGCCTCCTGGATTTTGATGCCTGTTTTCTTCCCCAAATTAGGGAAGTTCTCTGCTATAATTTGCTCCAATATACCTTCTGCCCCTCTCTCTCTTTCTTCTTCTTCTGGGATCCCAATTATTCTAATGTTGTTTCTTCTTATGGTATTGCTCATTTCTCGAATTCTGCCCTCGTGATTCAGTAGTTGTTTATCTCTCTTTTTCTCAGCTTCTTTATTTTCCATCATTTGGTCTTCTATATCACTAATTCTCTCTTGCCTCATTTATTCTAGCAGTTAGAGCCTCCATTTTTGATTGCACCTCATTAATAGCCTTTTTGATTTCAACTTGATTAGATTTTAGTTCTTTTACTTCTCCAGAAAGGGTTTCTCTAATAACTTCCATGCTTTTTTCAAGCCCAGCTAGTATCTTTAAAATCATCATTCTGAACTCTAGTTCTGACATCGTACTAATGTCTGTATTGATTAGGTCCCTGGCAGTCAGTACTACCTCTTGTTCTTTTTGTTGAGGTGATTTTTTCCGTCTTATCATTTTGTCCAGAGGAGAAGAGATGAATGAGAGAACAAAATGCTAATAGGGTAATAATGTTCCCAGAAAATATACTCTAAGCAAATCAGAAAAGACCTGAAGCCGGGGGAAAAGAAAGGGAAAGAAAGAAAAAAGAAAAAGAAAAAAAAAGATAAAAACAAAAAACAAAACAGAATATGATCAAATATGATCAGGCTGGTGCATAGATCAGTACCACACACTAGATTTTGGGTGTATTTTGGTCTGTTAGAAGAAAGTGCCTCCCAAAATTTTAAAGAAAGAAAAACTTATGTATGTACAAAAATAAGGGTTAATATGATGAAGGGATGGAATAGGACTGTAAAGATGAAAATTATAAAAGATTTTATAAAAGGAATTGATAAGTTGGTTGAAAAAAGAAAGAAGAGGATTTAAAAAAAAGAATGTGATCAGGCAGGAGACTAGAACAAAGCCATACACTAGAGATTTAGGGTATATTTTGATCTGTTAGAAGAAACTGTATCTCAAAATTTTAAAGAGAACAACATATATATATATGTGTGTGTATATATATATACCAAAAATAAGGGTAACTACTATGAAGGGATAGAATATGACTCTAAAAATAAAAAATATTTTTTAAAAAAGAGATTGATAAGATGTTGGTTGAAAAAGGGAAAAAAAATTTTAACTGCCTTTTTTTTTTTTTTTTTTTAACTTTGAAAGACTAAAGAATCATGGTAAAAAAGCCATGGATTCTATGTGCTGTATTCTCCTAGTGCTGGAGTTCCGCCGTTCTCCTTGATTGGTAAACTTGGTCTTGGCTGGCTGTTCTTGCTGATCTTCTGGGGGAGGGGCCTGTTGCCGTGGTTTCCAAAAGTCTTTGCCGTAGGCGGAATTGCCCCGCCCTTGCCCGGTCAGGGCTAAGTAATCTGCTGGGTTTGCTCTCAGGAGCTTTTGTTCCCTGCAAGCTTTTGGTACAGCTTTGGAGGCCAAGAGTGAAAATGGCGGCCTCCCAATCTCCGCCCCGGAGGAGCTGAGAACTCGGGCCCCACTCCTCAGTGCGCCCCAGAGAAAAGCTGTCAGTCACTCCCGGCTCCCCGGTCTCCGGCCACACTCCATGCTCATCCAGCCTGTGACCAAGCGTTTCTATCTCTGGTACCCGACCCTGTGTGGAGTCTCCAAACCCAGCAGATCCCTGCGGTGCGTTCCCGCGCCGCTCCTCCTGGGGGAGGAAGGGGAGTCTCCCTGAATCTGCTGCTTGTTGGGTCCCTGCTGGAGAAGCAGGGGCCCGACTGTGCCGCGGATCACGGTTTATGGCAACTCCGAGCTGAGAACCTCGGCTCTGTCTCTGCAGCCGGCTTCCCTGCTCTGATACCTGGAGCTCTGCCGCACTCGGGCACCCCTGGTCTTTCTGTGACCCCGAGGGTCCTGAGACCACACTGTCCCGCGAGGGTTCCACCCCCCACTAAGCCACTGGAGCGACGTCCCTCAGCAGAGCAGACTTCTAAAAGTTCCGATTTTGTGTTCCACGGCTCTATCACTTGCCAGAAGCGGCCGCCGGAGGCCCCTCCCCCGCCGTCTATCCTCCCGAATATCGCCTCGGATTCCCTTCTCCGCACGTCCTACCTTCCAGAAAGTGGTCGCTTTTCTGTTCAGAGAGTTGCTGCTGTTCTTTTCTTCGATCTCCTGTTGAGTTCGTAGGTGTTCAGAATGGTTTGATCCCTATCTAGCTGAATTCCTGGGACCAGACGAAATCCAGGTCTCCTACACCTCTGCCATCTTGCTCCTCTTTTGGGTTTTCTATATATAATATATCATCTGCAAATAGTGACAGTTTTACTTCCTTTCAAATTTGGATGCCTTATATTTCTTGCCTAATTGCTTTGACTAGGACAGTCAGTACTATGTTGAATAAAAATGGCGAGAATGGGCAATCCTTGTCTTGTTCCTGATCTTAGACTAAAAGCGTTCAGCTTTAGCCACAGGCTCATCATATATGGCCTTTATTATGTTGAGGTGTGTTCCCTTTATACCTACTCTGAGAGTTTTTATGATAAATGGATGTTAAATTTTGTCATGCTTTCTGGCATCTATTGTATGATCATTTAATGTTTCTCCTTCATTTTGTTAATGTAGTATACCATGTTGATTCACTTTTCTGGATTCTGAACCATCCTTGTATCCCTGGAATAAATCCCACTTGGTCATGGTATATGATCCTTTTATTGTATTGTTGAATTCAGTTTGCTAATACTTCAAGGTTTTTGCATCTATGTTCATGAGGGATATTGGTCTATAATTTGCTCTTTTTTGCAATGTCCTTGTCTTGGTTTTGGCGTCAAGGTAATACTGGCCTCAAAAAAGGAGTTTGGAAGTGTTCCTACATCCTCTATTTTTTTTGGAAGAGTTTTAGAAGGATTAGTATTCAGATGTTTGCTAGAATTCACCAGTGAAGCCATCTGGTCATGTAGGTTTTTGTTGTTGTTGTTGTTGTTGTTGTTGTTGGGAGATTTTTGATTATTCCTTACTAGCAATCAGTCTGTTCAGATTCTCTATTTCTTCATGATTCAGTCTTGGAAGGTTGTATGTTTCTAGGAATTTAACCATTTCTTCTATATTGTCCAACTTGTTGGCATATAGTAACAGTAGCCTCTTAAGATCTTTTGTATTTCTGTGGTGTCAGTTGTAACATCTTTCATTTCTTTGAGTCTCCTCTTTTTTTTGTCCTTGAGTTCACCTAAAGGTTTGTCAATTTTATTTACCTTTACAAAGAACCAGTTCTTGGTTTCATTGATCTGTTGTCTTTGTAGTCTCTATTTCATTTGTTTATGCTCTGATATTTGTTATTCCTTCTAAATTTTAGGTTTCCTTCCCCCCCTCCCATCAAAGCATTTGTTTGTTGAAATGTAGATGACATACAGTACATTAATTTCAAGTATACAACATTGTGGTTCAACAACTCTATATGTTATGCTGAGCTCACTACAAGTGTAGTTACCATGTGTCACCATATGATGCTGTTACAATACCATTGACTATATTCCCTGTGCTGTACCTTTTTATTCCCAGGATTTATTCATTTTGTAACTGGAGACCTGTATCTCCCCATTATCTTCACCCATTTTGTGCACACCCGCCCCTGACTCCCTCACCTCTGGCAACCACCAGTTTGTTCTGTATTTATGGGTATGTTTCTGCTTTTTGGCTTTTTGTTTTTTCTGGATTCCACATATAAGTGAAATCATATAGTATTTGTCTTTCTCTGATCTATTTCATTTAGCATAATACCTTCGAGGTCCATACATGTTGCAAATGGCAAGATCTCTTTTTTTATTTTTATGGCTGAGTAATTTATTGTGTATTTATGTGTATATATGTATGTGTGTATACATACTATATAAAATCGTGTGTGTGTGTGTGTGTGTGTATAATCACATTTTCTTTATCCATTCATCTATTGATGGACACTTGGGTTGTTTCCACATCTTGGCTATTGTAAATCTTCAATAAACATGGAAGTGCATTTATCTTTTCAAATTAGTTTTTTGGGGGTAAATATCCAGTAGTGGAATTACTGGATTGTATGCTAGTTCTATTTTTATTTTTTTGAGGCACTTCCATACTGTTTTCCACAGTGACTATACCAATTTACATTCCCACCAACAGTGCCTAAGGGCTCCTTTTTCTCCATCTCCTCACCAACACTCGCGATTTCTTGTCTCTTTTATTCTAGCCATTGTGACAGGTGTGAGGTGGTATCTCACTGTGGTTTTGGTTTGCATTTCCCTGATGATTGATGTTGAGCATTTTTCATGTGTCTCTTGGCTATCTGTAGGTCTTTGGAAAAATGACTATTCAGATTCTCTGCCCATTTTCTTAAAAAAAGATTTTACTTATTTATTTTAAAGAGCAGGGTGAGGGCCAGAGGCAGAGGGAGGGAACTTTCAAACAGACTCCACGCTGACCACAGGGTCCAATATGGGGCTTAATCCCAGAACCCTGAGATCATGATCTGAGCTGAAACCAAGTTGGATGCTCAACCGCCTGAGCCACCCAGGTGTCCTTCTCTGCCCATTTTTTAATCAGATATTTTGGGTGTTGTATAAATTCTTTATATTTTGGATATTAACCCCTTATCAGATCATTTGAAAGTATCTTCTATTCAGTAGGTTACCTTTCCATTTTGTTGGTTTTCTTTGCTGTGTAATCCCAATAGTTTGGTATAATCCTAATAGTTTATTTTTGTTTTTGATTACTTTGAGGAGGACTATCTAGAAAATGTTGCTATGGTCAATGCCAAATTACTGCCAATGTTCTAGTTTTATGTTTTCAGGTCTCATGTTTAGGCCTTTAATCTGTTTTGACTTTATTTTTGTGTATGGTGTAAAAAGTGGGTTTTATTCTTTTGCATAGCTGTCCAGTTTTCCCAGCACCATTTATTGAAAAGATGTCTCTTCCTCGTTGTATATTCTTGCCCCCTTTGTTGTGGGTTAATTGACCATGTAAGTATGGGTTTATTTCTGGGCTCTCTATTCTGTTCCATTGACCTGTGAGTCTATTTTTGTGCCGGTTCCATACTGTTTTATTACAGCTTTGTAGTATATGTAGAGATCTGTGATTGTACTACCACCTACTTTGTTCTTCTTAAGAGCGTTTTGACTAATCAGGGTCTTCATGGTTCCGTTCAAATTTTAGGTTTTTTCTGGTTCTGTAAAAAATGCTACTGGTTTTTTGATAGGGATTGCATTGGATCTAGATTGCTTTTGGGTAGTATGAACATTTTAACAACATTAATGCTTCCAATCTATGAGCATGGAATATCTTTCCATTTGTTTGTATAATCTTCAATTTTTTTCATGATTGTTTTGTAGTTTTCAGAGTACAGGTCTTCTACCTCCTTGATTAAGTGTATTCCTAGGTATTGGGCTTTATTCTTTTTCTAGTTCCTTGAGGTGTACAGTTAAATGGAGATTTTTGTTTCTTGAGGTCAAGTATTTAGCATTATGAACTTTCCTCTTAAATTGCTTTTGCTGTGTCCCATGAGTTTTGGTTTGTAGTCCATTTTCATTTGTCACAACGTATTTCTCTTCTGACTTCATTGATCCATTAGTTCAATAGCATGTTGTTTAATCACCATATTTGTGAATTTTCTAGTTTTCTTCTAATTGATTTCTAGCTTCATATCACTGTAGTTAGAAGAGAATGCTTGATATGATTTCAATCTTCTCAAATTTAAGACTTGATTTGTGGCATAACATGATCTATCCTGGAGAATGTTCCATGTGCACTTAAGAAGAGTGTTTATTTTGTTGCTTTTGGGTGAAATGTGCTATATAATCTATTATAGCCATCTGGTCTAATGTGTGGTTTGAGGCCAATGTTTCCTTATTTTTTTAGTTTGGATGATTTATCCACTGATATAAGTGGCTTATTGAAGTCCCCTACTATTTTATTGCTCTCTATTCCTCTCTTTAGGTCTGTTAAAACTTGTTTTACATATTTAGGTGCCCATGCACCCATCTTTATTCCACTGGTTATGGTGGAGGAAATGACTTTCCTCCTATCCAAGACTGGTCTTTTCCATTGTACTCCAAATCCCATTCTCTTTTGACTACATAAGGAATTCCTTTTTTCAGGTATCCCTTTCTCCTACAAAATCAATCTCTACCTCTGTACATTTCCATTTGCATGCTAGCAAACCTGCTATCTTAAACATGAAGGCTTTATTAATCCCACCTCTCAGCTCTACTTTAGGACAAAATTTCTCATGAGTTCTACAAATTCTGCTTCCCTTTCCTTATATTCTATTCACTTAATTTTTTTTAAAGACCCTCTGTGTCAAATAAATAAAATCTTAAAAAAAAAAAAAAATCTCCTCCAAGATCTATTCTTGTCAATTTACATGCAGGTTTACCTGTAGAGATAGCTAGCATGTCTCATGTTTTATACAGATGGACTTCTACTGTTCTGTATTAATATTGTTCTACAACTTTTTTTTCTGTGACTTTGGTATTTTCCTATTTCAGTATCAAGAGCTCCTTATTTTATGTTACTTTGAAAGGATTTCTCATATTGAATTTAACCATTCCACTATTGACAGAGATCAAATTTTGAGCTGCTGCCATAAACAATCCTGTAACAATCATCCTTGGACATTCTTTACACTGAATAGTGTGATTTCTGGGTTATTTCTGATAACTCTTCATTTCTCAGCAATCCAGCTTCCATCCCGATCTTTCTATAGGATTTATTTTGTCAGTCACCACCTCCATTTTGTTTTCCTCTGCTATTTCTTAGCTTGTCAGCATCTTTTTAGCACTTGAGAGTTGATACGCCTTTTTTTTTTTTTTTTTTTTTTAATATTCTCCTCTTTGCTTTTGGGATAAAACCCTCTTACAGTGGCCAGCAAGAAGGAGAAAAACCATTTAGTGTGTCTTGTTGGTTCCTGCTCTACTTGGTCTCTAAATATTGGGAGTTTTTCAGGCTGTCCCGAGCCCTCTTCCTTCCGGATTATCTTCCTGGGTGATCTAGATTCCTGTTTTTAAGAGCCATCGAGACACATGGGTCATTGAGGCAAGGCCATGTCTTCCAAATTCCTATGCCAGTCCAGACCTGTCCTTTGAGTTCTATACTAGTATCCAACAGCCTGTAGGACATCGTCATTTGAATGCACACCAGTGAAGCATCTCTCAACATGTCTACAGGGAATCTGACCTACTTCTGCCAATCCTTCTTTCACTCATTACATGGTACCCCAGACACTCAGTTGATTAAGCCAAAAATCTGGGGATTTACTCTAAAATCCTACTCCCACAAGTCCTTGGATTCTCTCTCCTAAATGTGATTGAGCTCGTACACATTGTCCCATTCTTACACCTGCCCACCTTCCCCTAATCACTATCTGGCCTACTGTAAACGCAAAAACTAACTAGTTTTCCAGTTCTGAAGTCTCCTTCTCTAACCCACTTTTGTATACAGCTGCCAAAATAGACTATAAGAGCACATTATCTCTGGCTTACCCTACAATGGCTTCCCTTTGCACCTGTAAGGAAGGCCTCAGATTACTGGGCCCTGCCACTCTATCCAGCTTTATTTCATGCTTTTGATGGTTCTGCTACACCAAGCTTTTTCTTGACTCCGGGCCTTTGTGCCGTTCTCTCTACTCTCGTGGGTTCCCTGGCTCTTTGCATGTTGGAGTCCTTTTCACTCATCAGGTCTCACAGCTTAGTCCCCTCAACCACTCCATCCAAAGCAAGTCCCCCTATTCTCAATTACTGTGCCCATTTGTTTTGGCCTCCTAGGATATACTAGGCTACTATTCACTAGTTTGCCTTCCTTTCTAGAGTTATAAGCTCTATGGGAAGGGTGTCTTATTCACAGCTGTAGTCCTATCTAGCACAGAAGATATTCACTTATTTTGAGAGAGCTTCTAAGTTCAGCATCCCAATTTTAGATGAGGAAAGAAAACTAGGTAAGGGCTCATTGTTTTACTAGTTGTTCAGATTTTTAACTGGGAGGCAGTATAGTGGTTGAGAGGTGTATGGGCTCCAGATTCCCTTGGTTCAAATCGCCGATCTTCTACTGACTGGGGTGACACCAGAGAATTAACCTCTTTGCGTTTCTTCACTGGGGAAATGGGGATCACAGTACCTATCTTCTAGGATTGTTGTAGAAATTAACATAAGGATGGTGCACTGCATATGATTATGATTTTCATTATACAAATTTAAAAACTCTATTACATCTCTAGCCCTTTGCTGTGTCTAGAACACAAAAACTTTTTTTTTTAATATACTCTGGGTATTTTTTTCCATTGGAAAAATATATTTTTTAAAAAGTTGACACACGTTAATTTCAAATGTACAACAGTGATAAATCTATATATTCTATGCTCACAAGTGTAGTTACCATCTGTCATAACACTGTTACAATATCACTGATTATATTCCCTGTGCTGTACCTTTTATCCTTGTGACTTATTCATTCCAGACTTGGATCTTACTCCCTTTCACCCATTTTGCCCATCTACCACTCCGCCCCCTCCGCCCTGGCAACCGTCAGTTCTCTGTATTCATAGGTCTGATTCTGTTTGTTCATTCTTGTTTAGATTCCACCTATAAGTGAAATCCTATGGTATTTTCTTATTTTGCATAATACTCTCTAGTCTACACGTGTTGCAAATGGCAAGACCTCATTTTTTTTATGACTAATACTCCATTGTGTATATATACACATACCATATCTCTATCCAGTCATCTATCAATGAACACTTGGGTGCTTCCCTATCTTGGCTATTGTAAATAATGCTGCAATAAACATATAGGTGGCATGTCTCTTTTTAAATCAGTGTTTTGTTTTTTGATGGGTAAATACCTAGTAGTGGAAATCCTGTATTACGTGCTTTTTAATTTTTTTGAGGAAACTCCACAGTTTTCCACAGTGGCTGCACCAATTTACATTCCCACCAACAGTGCACAAGGGTTCCTTTTTCTCCACATCCTTGTCAAGACTTGTTACTTTTTGATTCTAGCCCTTCTGACACGTGTGAGGTGATATCTCATTGTGGTTTTGATTTGCATTTTCCTGATGATGATTGATGTTGGAGCATCTTTTCATGTGTCTGTTGGCTGATCTGTATGTCCTCTTTGGAAAAATGTCTATTCAGATTCTGTCCATTTTTAAAATCAGATTATTTTGGTGTTGTGTGAATTCTTTATATTTTGGATTATCAACCCCTTATTAGACCTATCATTTGCATTACCTCCTCCCATACAGTAGGTTGCCTTCTGCTGGTTTCCTTCTCTGTGCAAAAGTTTTTAGTTTGGTTGTAGTCCCAATACTTTTGCTTTTCTTTTCCTTTGCCTGAGACACATCTAGAAAAACATTGCTGGGGCTGATATCTGAGTACTAGGAGTTTTATACTTTCAGGTCTCTCAAATTTAGGGTTTTTTTGTATATGGTGTAAGAAAGTGGCCCAGTTTCATCTCTTGCATGTAGCTGTCTGATTTTCCCAATACCATTTATTGGAGACTCTTCTCCATTGTACACTCTTGTCACAGACTGAGCACACATGTGGGTTTATTTCTAGGCTCTCTATTCTGTAACACTGATCTATGAAACCCTTTAATGTTCTTTAATGAAATGACCAGTAAATGCCACACCCTTTACCACTTAGGTTAGTATGTCGATCTGGCCTATAAAACCAGTTTTAGATACTTTGAGAGAATCAAAATTCCCATGGCAATGTTTGCAGAACCCCTTTGTGAACCAACCATGAAGAAGTGCTATAATGGATAGAACAGGACTCAGTTACCACTAGCAAAACAGCAGCTCACTGTGGCCTTTGAGAATGGAATCTCAAACCAGAGACAATTCCTTCATGGGTGGAGCTCAATTTTGGTCCTGAGGATCATTCAGACAGTGGGAGATATATACCTGCTAGAACAGAGAACATGATTTTCTCTGTTCACAGGAGTCAAACAATTATACCACCCCATTATCTGCATTGCCCCCAACAAGATTTTTAATCTTACTTAGTGGCCTACAAAGTCACTAAAAAGTTACCAAGAATATATGAAATTAGGACATTAAATGTCATCTAATGGCCACATTTCATTTATGCTGAAAGCTATTCAAAGACACCAGACAGTTTTAAAAAGGGTAGAATTAATATTTTATTGTCACTTATAATCAGATGGAAGTTGGGTATAGAATCTTCATACTTGATCTTTCCTTTTTGTAAATAAAAAAAATTACAAGTTTTCAACAGCCAAGGGCTGGTTATGTTTTCAGAAAACATAATTAGATTAATTCATTTATGGTGGCTTCAAGTTTTTCCTTATTAGCTCCAGAAAATTCACCCACCTGTTAAGAAAATATTGAATTGTGGTTAGGGATGTAGCACTGTAGCTGTATTTTGTGACTGAGATATCACAGAATGGGAGAAGAAGTATAATCTTACTTGAAAGAGCTGGTTGTAAGCCAGAGAAATACATTTTAGGTTAAAAACAAGGTTTTTTTTTTTTTGCCCCCCTTAGTTTGTGTTTAAGACCTAAAACTTCTTACCTCTCAAAGATAAATGTACTTAACAAATACGAAGCACCAATCATGGGATTAGTGACCAGTTCTAACAAAGATCCATTTTCAATTAGATGTCACAACATGTACTTAAGAATGACCTATTTAAATATTATTAAAAGTAGAATATGGGGACAGGCTTTTCCATGTGAAGGGATAAGTCCCTTCAGTGTCTTAATTTACACCATGTCTTCCTATTGGCCAGCTGGATATAAGGTCAGATGTACCTACCTTCTGACCCTTTTTAAAAAACTGGAAGGTTGGCATGCATTTGACTTCACACTCTGAAGCAACATCCTGTGGGGTGAAGGGAAAGGATAAGAACAAGACTGAGGGTTGAGCTTTGACAGAAGTAATCTCTAACCAGACTTTTTCACCCCGTTATATACCTCACAAGTCAGCATTAGGATCTTTTTTAAGCATATGAAAATTGATAGAATGAATGAAATGGCAGCACAAAAGCCAATTTGGTTATATTCTCAATGAAAATTAACATGCACTCCCCTCTTGGGGGGGGCCACCAACAAGCAGAATGCATCAGATAAAGACAATGACCCAGTGAGTTGTTTAATCCAATTATATCTTGGCTATTTCAAGTGTAAAGAAGCAATAACAAATCCTTCTGTAACTATACTCGGGATTATAATCTTAACTATTCCTCAGAATTAGTACTGTTCCTAGTTTTTCCAATCTTATTATGGCAGTGGAGTCCACAGCTAATGGTCATAAAGACTAAAACAGCGTTAGCAAGAGAACCAACAATTCACTCACCAAAGAACTGTTCAAGAACAAAGGCCTAGTAACCTAAAGGCAAAGCTCCACACCACTTCTTTCTGCTTTAAACATTTACTTGCACGTTCTTAAATCTGGCTGCATATCCGAAACAGAGGTGCCTCAAGTATCAAGCATTCCCTAATTCTGTTACCGGAACACTAAATGAGAGCTTCTAACACCCACCCCCTTCTCAATATCTTGTTCACACAAGGGTTGGGGGGAAATACCTCGGAAAATGGTTTTGGACAAGAGTTTCAGATGGAGAGATCCATTAGGGACTGAAAATGTCCTAATGGTCCTCAAGAGGCTTGGGAAAGAAAGGTAGAACCACATGGCAGTGAAGGACAGCACCCAAAGAGGCTGAGTTCTGAGAACCAGATCACAGAACCCAAAGAGCTTACAGAGGAAAGGAAGGTGTCGTGGTGACTTCTAGTTTAGTATTCGGGAGGGAACAGGATTAAAAAAATGGAGCCGTCTGAGCCCCTAGCAATGGCAGTGTGCCAGCCTAAGTTCACCTCCTCCTCTGGGGAAAAAAAGTGTGGTTTTATAGCTTTATAAATTTGCTTTGCTGGTAGCTTGGGCAGGAAGGGTAGTGGTCACTACCGTTGGGAGTTCCTTCCAGATAACCTTGACTTTTCCTCTAAATGCTGGCTGACAAAGAGGCACAAGGACAGTCATAACTGGGATAAAAACGGCTAATAGGTTTGGAATGCCCAGGGAAGTTACCAAGAACATGTGATAAGACCACGAAAATGAAGGTTCTACAATTACAGTAATTCCCTTGTGGCAAGAGCATCCAAGATTGAAAATGGGGTGAAGAGGGGACAGGAAGACTATGAACTGCATGTGTCCAGGTTCTGGAAGAACTGTGGATAAGGATTCAGGAAGTCAGAAGATGACAAGTTAGAAAGGGAGAGGGGGACTGGCTGAGGGAAAACATTGAACACTGGTAGTCTAGGGGGCTGAATCTGGTCCAGATACGCTGCTTGGCTCGTGCAAGAGCTTAGAGCAAATCTCTGCATTGGCTGACCAAGAGCAGATACCTCTTGAACTTGAGTATTTGGGAACACCAAGCTCACCCCTCACAGCACCGGGGAGAGCAGCTGTTTGCCTCAGCCCCTTCCCTCTCTCATGCACATGGAAGCCACTGGTTGGACGCTACCTTTCATGCAGGCAGTTGGCAGCAGCTTCAAAGGAGAAGGGTGTTCATTTTGTTTTATATTTATGGTAGAAGGGCAGCCACCTGAAAATGATAAGCCATCCTCTTCCCCACCGCTAATCGGAAACTCCCAGGGGGGCTTGACTGAGCTGTATCACACACAAAGGCAGGTAAAAGGAACCTGGAAAGTCAGCACAACTTGCCGAATGAAAAAGCTTTTCAACAGAAAATACAGGGTCTCCTCTCAGTCAATCCTCAGATTCCGGATGCCTTACCCCTCACCTACCCAGAAGTTCAGCATTCCTACACTGGTACAACTGCTTAATTTACAATAAAATCCTAAAACTGGAAAAAAGATGAATGCCCAGAAGTGGTGTCAATGCTTTGAGAGAGAAGAGGATGAACAAGATTTTTAAAATACTTTTAAAAATTGCGGTCAAATCTTTACATGGGAAATTTTTAAAGAATTGAGTTTTCTTTCACTGGGTATGAAAATGGTTTGCTGTTTTCTTTTAAAGTGACCTAGGATTCCAAACCATAATTTAATGCCCCAAAGCGAGGCTTTGTTATCTGCAATTTATGTACATCCTTATGAATAAAGTGAAATTGCTGATCTTAAGATCATTTTTATTCACTTAAGTATAACCCACATTCAATTTGCAGAAAAACTGGGAGAGGGAAACCATTCCTATTCTCGACTAGCTGCTATAAACATCTTACTATTGTATCTAAACACTTTTCTTTATAAAACTTATGCTGCGTGCATGGTACACATATTAGGGACCTTATACCTATATACTCGGTATAATGTACATACAATGGCCTTTTCCCCATGAAAAAGTACACAGTTCTTTTTTATGGTTCTATGGACATGGCATCAATGGAACTAATCCACTGGTCAATATGTAAAAGGCTTTGATTTTTGCTTCAAGTAAACACTTGCATCTTCCTATATAAATTGTATCTGGTTCGGCCACCACCCCCAGAAGCAGAACTGCTAAGAAAAAGAATCATGCTCCTTTTAAGGCCTCTAGATACATAATAAAATGACCTCCCAATTTGAATGTGTATTAACTGATCAATATTTATCATGATTTTTGCCATCAGCCCTTCTCTACCCCATTCATTAAAAGCATGGGCTTTAGCTTAGGCATCAAACAGACTTCAGTTCTGTGACAGAATTTTTCCAGGCCCATTTCCTCAGTGGCAAGAGCGGAAAACAGTTAAGTTCTTGAGACTACAAGAACCAGAATGGTTAATGTGCTTAACAATGTCCATCATTTCTCTAAGTATGTTTAGTATTTTCTAGGATTTTTGTTTATTCCCAAGTAAAACCTAGAAGACATTTAAGGAAATGAGGCAGAGCTGCAGCATCTTAACCCCTAACAGTTAATGATTAATACATGCTTAATAGATGCTTTTTTTTTTTACTTTCTATTCTATTCCATGGGTATACCTCCCTACTCTGGTTACAAGACCACACTGTGTTCATAAGTGCAGCTAATACACTGTATTTTTATGGGGCCTGACCTTTCTCATCCCCCACGACTTCTCTCCCAGTTAGTGTTTGTTTTTATAAATACTTTCCAGGACCTTCCTGACTATTATTTCAGAATGTCAATCAATGGCCCCAAAATGTCAGATTGAGACTGCATCAGACAAACCTGGGAGTACTGACATTTTAATAATAATGAGTCACTATCCAGGAACACAGTACACCTGTCTCCTAAGATCTTTTATGGACTAATTTGCCTATTCCAATAGTGACTCTAAGATATTTATACATAAAAACTTAGTTACAATTGAAATTTATCACTTTCCTCACTTAAAAATAAAACTAATACCTCCAACCTGTTTTTATAAACAATCTGGAATTTTAAAAACAGTGAAATTCACTTTTTAGGGAATGTTTAAGTTCTGTGAGTTCTGACAAATGAAATCAAGATATAGAACCATTCCCTCCCTCCCCTAAAATTTCCTCAGCAGCTCCTTCATACTCCAATCCTCCCCCAGCCCTCTGCCCCCATCTGTTCTCCATCCCTATAGTTTTGCCCAATCTGATTTTTTGTTTTTATTAGTAAGTGTAATAAGACTACTTTTTACCTTACTAAATTTAGTTTCATTGGTTTCTAGCTTAAAACTCCCTACAGCCAAAGTAACGTTAAACTTGCTTTTGTCACTCCTATTAACTCATCTAATCAAAACGGAAACACACCTTGTTCTAAAAGGTTGCACAATTGTCCGGTCTAAATTACTTTGTTTCTTGTTTTCATTTACAAAGTAAGTATCTTACCCTATACAGAGTCTGGCCTAGAGTCAAGTCTATCGTTTTCCAAAGGACTGGGACTCCTAACTTTTCTATAAATACAAAATTTTCTTCGTGTATCACATTATATGTCCATGCCTCCTAATTCTTCCAGGCCCTGGAAAAGTTCCCGGTTCATTCTATTACACCTGAAAGGTAACTCCTTCCTGCCCAGGTGCTTACAGAGCCTTCTATTAAAATTATATGTTGCTTATGCCGAAGACACTACAAAGTACCCTAAGTCTGAAATTCATCAGCAGGGAATTATCTGCACGAAAATTTAAAAACTAGTCATTAAAAATTTCATCCATTAATGATATGATTTAATACTGAGAAATGTGATTGACGTAATGTTTATCCCTATCTCTATTTGAGAGTCGAATGAGGGGATGGTTTTACCTAGAGCTGCAAATTCCATGAGGAAAAAACAACTGCCTGTTGTTTAATGAACTGCTTTTCCATAGAATTAGCAACGAGGGTAATTCAGAATGGCCAGGTGAGTAGGGGCTGACAGACACTGTTACATGTATGGGACCAAAGGATTCTGGAATTAGTTCAATTTTGATCTCCTTAACAGGTCGATGAGGCTATTTAGATGGTGTTGTAATAGTATCGTTAAAGGTATTCAAACACCGTGCGTTGCTCAAAGGTCCCCAACTTGTGAGAGGGTCACTCCAAGGTCTAGAAAGTTCTGAGGGCGTATCTGCTAATCAGACATGAAGGAAGAGTTCTGTCACACCAAAGTCCTTGCCTGCTCTGCATATCTTTCCGCCCAAGGTTTCATATTCAGGCAGTGAGAACACCTGTCTGGCAAGGGGTCGACCTGCTTTGACCTACCCCTCCTCTTGTACTGCAGTCCCATTATCTGTTCCAGGGAAGTACTAATAAAAACAGTTATCAGAGCTGCCTGAGGACTAAAGGACCTAGTATAGCATCTAGCACATGTTATTACTTTCCAATAAAAACCTATGAGAGTCACTTACTATCTAATAGGGTCACAGTACCAGTCAGCAATCTCTCTAGTCCCTTCCAGGTCCCATTTTCACCGGGCTAAAGTGACCATATAGAAAAAGTAAGTCTGTAAATTAGGTTTAGATTTGGGAGCAAGAAATTGTTCACAAGCACCTGATATCTACTCTCATTTTCTTAAAACTCTGGAACACCTCAGAACAATCACTTTACCTTATATAATAAATCCATTCTATACCTACTACATGCCAGCCAGGTAAATAAGAGAGTCTCTGGTCCCAAGAAACTCATAGGGACTAATGGTAAAGGACAGACAAAAAGACTAATACTAGCTAAGATTCACTGAACACGTGCCAGGCACTACTCTAGGCACTTTCTAGGGATCATGTCACCTGACAACTCCTTTATGAAGGCTCAAATAAAGCAGGAAAATAAAGCAGGAAGTCTAGGCAGGGGATCTGCCCCATTCTACTACCATAAATGCAAGGGGAAAAGCGAGGTAGAGGACGACATGGAGACACGGAGGAAGGAAGCTGACGACATGGAGACACGGAGGAAGGAAGCTAACCTAGTCTGGGTGGAGAAAGGTTCCTGGAGAAGGTGTGAAGCTTACAGCTAGGAGTTTCTGAGGTATGAAAGGAAAGCATGTGCCAGGTAGAGAAGACCCCACCAGTAAAGGCCTGAGTGTGGAATCAGAAAATGTGCTAAGAAAAAGCAACATGGTGATGGTAGGTCCTCACAGGTTTAGAAAATACTGCCAAAAACCTGTTTTTATAAACCTTTCAGTACCTTTATTAAACACTCCATGTTTGCTCAATGAACAAACCACCCTGGGAGGCTAATGGGGCAGGTGTTAAGACCTGGTCTTAAAGAACTAAAGCTCAAGGGACAAGAGAGGTTAGCCTAAAGCCGAAGTCCCAGGGTCAGGCCTGGAACCCAGGTGAGCACCCTTTTGGCCACCTTAAACCCTAAACCCTCCTGCCTGCCTGCGGCTAGGAGAAAAATGTCCACATATCTGTAAAGAACTCCTAGGTGCTGTTCTTGAACATAAGCTATCCTAGTTCGGTGGGCTGTGTGGGAAGCAAATCTTAGGCCAGGAACGGTATCTGTACCCACCCTGGGCCAGAGCCTCCTCTGAAGAACAAGGGCTTCATTTTAAATCCGGACTCTGCCACTTACTAACTCTAACTCCATGGACAACCTCTCTGTTTTCTCATCTGTAAAATGGGGATGGACAGCACCAAGTATTAAATGAATCAATACTTGTAAAGCATGTGGAAGAGTACTGGGTACAGAGAGTCTGAAATAAGTGTTTGTAAAATTAAATCAACCCTCAAATTTCCCTCCAAATTACTCTCTCTGCTCTCTATCAAGCACCTTGGTGTGTGTTCTTTACAACATTGGGTTTTCTAATTGACTAAAAACAAGCAACATGAGTGAGCTTGTGATTATACTTTCTCATGTCACTAGTTCACAAAGAATCTTAAAAGTGGTCTCCCAATTTTTAAGTCTATGGATTTAGTTATAATCAAATTCAATTATCGATTTACTGAGCGCCTCAGTGTTACACTGAATGTCTAAGCTTTTAGAAAGGTGACTGGTAAGGTACAGAGCCTCAACCATCTGTTTTTATGCTTATTTTAGGATGTGATATACATAGTTCCTGATAGCTGGCATAAGCTCATAATTGGCACAATTACCTTTTTTGGCTAGGACTGTAGTTCTCATATTACTTGACATGTATGAAAACAAGCACTTGCAATTCAGAGAAAAAGGCCAATGTGAAAAGGGCAGTAGTAGTCCAAATTTCCAGGCACATACCTGACAGTCATCCACGTCTACTTCAAGGAACACCACGTTGGAATACTTCTCAGAGAGGGACTGGAAAATTTAAAATGAAAAATCCAGAAAGATTCAGAACTGGGTAACGGCAGTCATTATACTCAAGCTTCTTAAATAGAAAATAATAAAAGTAGAAACTACTCATTGAAGATCCAAAGGACCAGGTAAGCACAAAGGCCATATGCGCTCTCTGAATCAAATTCCTCCTAGCCTAAAAGAATTTGGCACATCAACTTCTGAGGCCTGAATTTCAAATAGGGCCTGGGTTTCAACCCGAAGAAAAAGAAAAACCATTTAAGACAACCAAATTAAGTTCTGACAGTTGTCTTGAGTGGGCTACACATTTGTCAAAACTAAATTATTTAAGTTGTTACACTATTACTTTATTTTGAAAGATTTTAAGTAATCTCTACACCCAACGCTGGCCTCGAACTCATGACCCCGAGATCCAGAGTCCATGTTCTACAGACTGAGCCAGCCAGGTGCCCCTTAAACTGTGACACTATTACTTTCAGACCAAATATCCAACAACAACACAAACACTCTGTCCCTTCCTAGCTTTGCCACCACCAACCCGAAATATAGAAACTCTTATAAAGCAGAACTAGCTAGCTTCATACTCACATGAAAGAAAGGCTTGATTATTTTGCAAGGCCCGCACCACGTGGCTGAGAAGTCAACTACTACAAGTTTATCCCCTGCACTGTTCAAGGCTTCCTGAAAAGCATACTAGAAGAAAAAAAGAAAAGCATGGGTTAAATTTCCCAAAGTCCTGATCAAATGTGAGAGAATGTGACGTACTGCTTTTTAAAAACCTAATAAACTAAAATGAACCAAATAAACTTGGAAAAAAAATCCTAGTGTGTAGTGTTAAAGATGAAACAAGTATGATGTATATAGTGTATCATTATTCATGTCTACATCAATCTATATTCAAACTGAGCAAATGGAAAGACATTTCTATTAGGTTTCCACATCAAATTTAGGTATATGGTAAACAAGCACTAAATGCTTATCAATTGATGAAGAGGGTCACTTCGATTGAATAAGTCACAAAAGCACAGAATTTTGCAATGAAAACAAGTTTAAAAGCTAACACTTTTTTGATTAAAACTGTCTACGATGGAACATGTCAAAAGCTTTAAAAATATCAAGGAAAATAAAATTCCCCCAGACCCTCACACTCAGAGGGGCACTGCTGACATTAAGCATATTTCCCCGTACTCTCCTTAATGGGTTTCCGGAGAGGAGATCGTACTGTGTATTGTTGACGTCTGCCCTTTATCTCAGAACTCTGTCCTTACCGGTGACCAAATGATAGCTCTAGTTCCTCATGCAGGGAATTTTCCTTAGGTGCTATTTTGCATTAGAATTATGTCAAATAAAATTCCACCAGCGAGACCTGATCAAGAAATCCCTTACCACCAATCTCCCTGAATAATTTACCAATGGTTTTGATACTGTAACCTTAGGAACCTAACCTTCTAGTTAAAAGGGACTTCTTTTTAACCACAGTTTAGTCAGTCAGTGCTTACCAACACTGGGGCAACAAAGAGCAATCAAAACAAGTATCTGTATCTGAAGTCTGGGTTTTCCCTCAAGGGGAAAATGCTGGTCACATTGGTTTAATTAAACCAACATTCCTCTCCCTTGAAAGCTAAGAATCATATCAGATCCTATTCAGTAAAGTAAACATCATTAAAAAAAAAAATCTGAAGTGAATTTCTCTGCAGTACAGTTACTTTTCTAATTTCTACTTCATGTTTTTTTGGGGGAAACAATTCACAAGTGGCATTCGCATGTCCTGACTTCTGTAACCTTTTTAGTTATTCAGATACAAGTTCCCATCCCACCTTTGGGGTGTGGGGAGATATTTGTGTGTGAGGGCTAGGTAGAGGGGAGGGAGAGAGAGAACAAGTTAGAATTATAGAAATTATTTTTCCAAACCACCAGTTTTTCCGGGTGAATTTAATTTGGAGCCTTCTCTAACCTGATTTTTTAAAAACCTCAAACTATGGGTGCCTGGGTGGCTCAGTCGGTTAAGCATCTGCCTTCAGCTCAGGTCATGATCCCAGGGCCCTGGGATCAAGTCCCGCATCAGGCTCTCTGCTCAGTGGGGAGCCTGCCGCTCCCCCTGCTTGTGCTCTCTCTCACTCTCTGACAAATAAAATCTTAAAAAAAAGTCAAACCAGTCATTCTTTACTTCAAGAACCAGGTTAGACAAGAAAAAAATCAATGATAATGTCCGATGAATGCACTGTTTTGTGAACACGGTTGGCCCTCCATAAATACTTGGTGAGGTTACTTGCAAAACAAAATATACACTCTCAATGGTTTCCCAAACAATTCTGAATCAAATTCAAGCAAAACTACCTAAAATTCTGAAAAGAAAAGAAGCATGCAACAGTAACTTTTGGCTTAACTGAGGAGTTACAGAGCCAGGTATGTGTAAACTTCACAACAAATTCTCTTCTCCTGATACTTACGTTTGTCTAAAAGAGATATCTTTTGAAAACGACTGTCTAACACTCAGAGACTAACAATGAGGAACAATAAAGGTCCCCATTATGGACCTAAATATTCTGAAAACAAAACAATGTATTTGGGGTAGATAAGAACAGACTCTAGTGTCTCTTTTCCTAAACATACCCATTCCAAAGGTAATTAGCAAGCATAAGAGTGCCCATGTATAGAAGGCAGGACTTCAATAAAAGGCAGCTACCATTCTTTTTTTTTCTTTTTTTTTTCTGAGTTGTAAAATATTTATTTCTATTGTATTTGTTTTCCATTGCCTGCTGTATACGGCAAATTATATTGACTTTTCATTTTATAGTTACAAATGCAATTTTCCTTTTGTATTCATTTGCTTTAACGTGTGAGCTAATATTTTAAAAGTTATTAAGTAAAGTACAGGTGGAACATATCTGTGGCCCAAAAAATAAAAATACAAAGGTGGTGTGCAAGTGGGAGGAAATGTTGAAGTGGAACCCCGGGTTAGTGGGAGATCGTGCCCTTAGCCAGAGCAAGTAGGAGAAAACAAAGTGTTGAGGACTGAAAAACCAAATGAAGTTTGCATTTTGTTACATGGGCCATGGAGTATTGTTGGAGACTTTGGGGCAGGAGCGTGATATTGAAGAATACTGATCTGGCTGTAGAGCGTGAAATGAGCCCTGTGCTGGTCGTTCCGTCCACTTGGAATGCTCATCCCTATATATTTGCGTGGCTAACTTGCTTCCCTCCTGTGTGACTTCGTTGAAATGTCGCCTTCTTGATGAGGCCCATCTTGACTACCTTATAAAATGGTAGCCTGCTCCTTCTACCAGGACCTCTCTGGTCCTCCTTAGCCTGCCCAAACTTGCCTTCCTCTCCTCGACCTCTAGCTTCTTCTAGCATCCCATGACCTATCTTTTTTTTTTTTTATTTTTTTTTATTCTTATGTTAATCCCCATACATTACATCATTAGTTTTAGATGAAGTGTTCCATGATTCATTGTTTGAAAAGGCAGCTACCATTCTTTTTTTTTTTTTTTTTAAAGATTTTATTTATTTATTTGAGAGAGAGAGAATGAGAGAGAACACATGAGAGGGGGGAGGGTCGGAGGGAGAAGCAGACCCCTTGCAGAGCAGGGAGCCCGATGCGGGACTCGATCCAGGGACTCCAGGATCATGACCTGAGCCGAAGGCAGTCGCTTAACCAACTGAGCCACCCAGGTGCCCTGGCAGCTACCATTCTTAAACAACATACAACAACTGTGTGTTGATTTCTTTCTCATCACATTGACAGTCCATTATCCCACTTGTTCTAAAATAGATACCAGTGGCTCTGATCTATCACACCTCAGAAAGAGCTGTCTTAGACGGCCAATGGCACCAACTTTAGTCCAGCAGGATGAAAATCTAAAGTGTATTCGACATTTACAAGTAACACTGAACTGAGCTTAACTTTTGATCAATGTCCCTGGATCATAATTTTGAAGACCAACTGATGACCAGGGTCTTTGCGCCCCAGTCTGTAACCAATTTCTGGTCACCCTCGCACAGCTTCTCATTGATGAGGGGAGGAGGGTGCCAAAACTATGACAACTAAAATAGGGGAAAACTGAAAGATGTGTTCCAGGATTCAATCGATTTTGTTTGTAGTGTATGGGTTCTGAGACAACTACTATAAACCACTCAAAGTCTTCTCCCTCCCTTTATGGGTTCTCACCTATTAGGTTATACTGATGATGTGGTCAGACCCTGGACAACACTCCTCCTCCCCCAACGGAGACTGATACTTGTCACTCAGTAGGTACTGAATAAAAGTAGGGGGAATTCCATATTAATGACCTCTCCAACAAATGACAGGGTTGCTAGTTTTAATATAAAAGCTCACACAATAAAACATGCCATTAGGAAAAAATTGATTAAGGACAAGCAGATAACAAACTGCAATTAGTCAATCAACATATATGTGGGGGGGGTGGAGTTCAGAGTCCCTAATAATCAAATGAAATACAAGACAATTTTTCTTACTAATAATGATTTGGCCAAAGTTGGGGGAAAATATTAAGTGTTAATGGGGGTGGAGTGAAAGAGCACTCTCATATGCTTCTTGGGGATTTACAAACCTTAAATAAAAGGTTCTCACCCCTTGACCCAATCACTACACTGGGCCCTAACCTGAGGAAACAGCTTGAACTCTGTACAAAGGGTTATGAACAAAAATATGCACCGAGGCACTGAAAGCTGCCTAAATGTCCAGCAACGTGTTCAGATACCGAAATGATTACAAAGCTTCTAATTACACAAAAAGGGTTCAGGCTAAACTAGAGGATAGAATAAAAAAAAAAGCTCAGGAACAAAACAGGATACATAAAATAATCCAACTACTTTGCAGCTGCTTCTAGGAAATAGAAGATCGCTCTCTTGCTAAATCTACTACAATGATCATATATGCTTTCTGATTTTAAACGTAACAAAAAGACAAGGCACCATTACAGAGAAACTTCCATTTCCAAAGCGACCCAGCATCTCTCAGGTCCAGACATTCAAGGAGGGCGAGGGCTTGGGATGGGAGTACCGCAGGGTAAACGCTTTCGAGGGTCTTCTACTGTTCCAGCAACATCAATGTTCTCCCACTCCCTTTTCTGACTACATTTAACTAACAAACATTTCTTGAATGGCTACAGTATACCAAACACGAAGTCAGGCTCTGAGTTTCCCGAGCAGGAGGGTATGAGGCTTGCAATAACTCTCGAAGATGGAACAAGGTCTTGGACATTCCTAATAGGGCAGAACCACCACCTGGTACTCCAGGGCCGCCTCGGGGGCACTCCTGGCTGCAGCGAAACCCACCCACCGTGGGTGAATCACGGACGGGTAGGGCAGCGGAGGCCCCTGGGCTCAGTCTTGGGGACTGAGTCATTCCAAAGCCAGCGCTGCCGGAAACACGCCCTGCGCCGCTAGAGGAGGAGTCCCGAGGGCGCGGCCCCGGCCTCACTTCCTTGCGGCCACCTGGGCCCCTCGGGCCGCGGGGCCCGCCTCGTACAGGCGAGGGGGTCTCCAGCCCGGAGCCGCCCCCTTGCGCGGAGGCCAGCACGCGCCATTTCTGGGGCCCGGCACTGATGGAGGCAGCCGGGGTCTCCGGCCCGGATACGCTCCCTAGGGAGCTCACGCTGCCCAACGTGGGTGATCATGCCGCCCACCGGGGAGGGAGCGGCGGCCCACAACCCCGTGCCTCTTTCAAGGGGCCCTCCATCTCCTTGCCCGGCCCGTATCCAGAGACGGACGGGAGCCAAGAGCAGACTCCATCCTCTCAGCCAACAGGGGTTTCCCGAACACTGGGGTGCAGGGGGGCGCTTTGGGGGGGGAACGCTCGGCGCACTGGACACGGGCAGCGCTGGGCACCCAGAGCCCGCCCTCCAGGGCGCCCTCGCCCCTCTCCTCCTTTCCTCCAGGGCATGATCGGCCGCCTCAGGCGCGCCCAAGCCCGGGCTTCCCGCAGTCCCAGGCCAAGGCGTACCATCCCCTTCCCCCGGGCTGCGGAGGGGCGCCTGCCCACCTCCCGCCCTCGCCCTCCCCAGCTACGGAGGCTCCACGTCGCGCCCTGGGCTTCCCCGGGAAGCGCGTACCTTGCTCTCGATCTGCTTCACCATTTTGGCGGCTGGGGTCTGACAAGCAACCGTAAACACCGATGAAAGTGGATCCAAAACGCCGGCCACAGCTTGCGGAGAGCTCAGCCCGCCTTCCCTTTATAGCAACTGGGGGCGGGGCAGGCGGGCGCGCGCGGCGTGCGTGTTGCGGGAGCGCGTCCGCTCGGGCCTCTCGCGCCCGCCACGGCGCCCCGGCCAGGCCCCGCCTTCCGGAACCACCGAGATGCCGATTGGGGGCGGGGCCCCCCGGGGGCGGAGTTGGCGCGGATGCTGGGCGGGGCTCTACGGAGCGCCCTGGGCTCCAAGCCCGCTGCTCCGCTCGCCCGCACCCCCGCTGGGAGTGGGGGTGTGTGCCGGCCGCCGAGCGGCCTACGGGACGCATGCACTGTGCACGGGCGGGGGAAGCGGGGATGCGGACGGCCATCCCCAGAGCCACAGGGCCACCAGGGAAGTGGTCAGCCGGCCTCAACGGAACGCTCCCACGTTCGAGAAGGGGCCGCTCAGGTAGGGCTGGATTCCTCGAAAAGGTCCGCCACGCTCCCGCCCTCCCAACCCCGTAAACCCCACAAAGTGCTGAGTAACGGTGACCAGGAAGTATCTCTGCGCCCCCGCCTCCCTTCTGGAGCTTATCGCGATGGTTGTCTGCTTTTCACTCTTCCCTGTTCTTTGACTTTCACCGATGAAACCGCTGCTCCGGCGTGACACTGCAGTTTAGTGCGGGAGAGACGGCCCGGGAACGGACTTGACCAGCAGGCAGCTGCTGTGTGGTGGATGTACCTGCGGCTGGACTGATGAGCAGGTCCTGACCTTCCGGTGCCTCAGTGTTCCTTTATGTAAAATGAGAATCATGCTGGTCCCTAACTCATGCTGGTGGTGTTTTGAGGATTAAATGAAGTGCCGTAAAGTGATTAGGACAGTGCTTGGCACGTAGTAAGTACTCAATAGTTATAATTAAAGCTGTTGTGAGTACTAATTAGGCTTGCTTGGTGTCATGGTGAGGGGGGAGGCATGCTGATCTTGGCGACCTTATACTTATAATGGCGCCAGTACACACATTTGTGTGAGTTTTTTCTACCAGTGGTAGAACCTGGAGCAGAGGTGTTGATCCAGGGATGCATGTTGCAGGTTGGGTCTGGCAGGTTAGGAGGCGTTGTGAAGCCACGGGGGGCCGTCAGCAGCCGGAAGTGAAGGTAGCGAAACTGTTGAGCTGGAGAGAGGAATGAAGGCTTGGAGGTGGGATGATGGAGTGGGGGTCTGAGTAGGAATTTTCAGGGGGGAGCAGCTCTGGATGGAGCTACGTCTAGGTGTGATTGGCTGGGATGGTGAAACTGCCCCCCTGCCTCCCTTCTCCCTGCTCTTGCAGACAGAGGAAGGAAGAAAACCAGAGGTTTTGAACCCATCGTGCCAAGCTTCTACAAGGTTGAGGAGCACAGGGCCGTGAGTAAGACAAAGGACAAGGGTCATTCCTTATCTGAGGAATGACCTGAATGCATTCCCACAGAGTATAAGGACTATTGGGGCAGAAAAGAGGTTTTATGGGGTACCAGGACAGAATATATAACTTTCTTTTATTTTTTTTCCCCCAAAGATTCTATTTATTTATTTGGCAGAGACAGCGAGAGAGGGAACACAAGCAGGGGCAGTGGGAGAGGGAGAAGCGAAGCAGGCTTCCCAGTGAGCAGGGAGCCAGATGCTGGGCTCAATCCCAGGACTCTGGGATCATGACCTGAGCCGAAAGCAGACGCTTAACGACTGAGCCACCCAGGCATCCCTATAACCTTCTTTTCTGCTGCTGTGTTGTCAACCCAACCTCAACACCAGTTTCTGGGCTTATGTATTAGTGGGTACATTTACATGGGAGATGACAATAAATCATGTGCTGTAGAAAGGTGAAGTACAGGTCTTCAATGGCCATCCAAACCACCCTCAGCTGACCTCTCCTTCTCTCCAAGGACCTTCCAGGTACACAGTGACTCAGTTGGAGGAGGTACTGACTGCCTCCCACCTTCACAGGACCAATATAGAGTGGCTATGGGGGATGCTAAAATTTTAGAGAAAAGGGAACTGGGAGGCTAGCATGTATGTTAAGAGCCCAGACTCTGCAATTAGACTCCTTGTTCTCATCCCCACTCTACCACTTAGTAGCTGGGGAACTCTAGAAAAGTCTAAATAGCCTTTCTGTGCCTCAGTTTCCTCGTCTATAAAATGGGGCTAGTAATACTTCATGCTGTTATAAGGGTTGAGTGAGCCAAAATATATGTAAGCTACTTAGAACTATGCCTGGTACACAGTAAATGCTTATGAGCTGTGATTACAGGCTATTAAATGGAATGGTGAAATCCCTCTGGAATGACGGCAGAGGTGGAAGGAGAGACTATAAAACAGGTGTCAGAGTCCTAAGTGAATTAAGTAATCAGGAAATCGGTAATGAACAGTGAGCTCTATAACATGACTCTCAAAAGAAAAGGATTTCTGCCCCAAAGGGTAGAAGAAAAGTGGGCTAGACCTGGCCCTAAAGAGCAAGGCCCCCCACCTATAGGGACATGGGAAACTTGTGTCCCATTGTGGCAAGGAGGTGACATTCTGCGAGGAAAGTGAGGTGCAGGGGTATTGTTTGGGACAGCCCACTGAGGGAAGATTTGTTTGGGCACAGAGGTAGTGAGAGAAGAGTAGAGACAGGATGACGTCAAGGCCTCCATTTGAGGGGTTGGTTCTGCATATCAGAACTCCCAGCTGTAAGAAGAAATTCCAACTCAAACTGACTCACACCAAAAAGAGAATTAGTGACTCATATTACCAAGAACTCCAGAGGGCTAAAGATGTCACAGCACCATCTTTACTGTTTCATTCTCAGTGGGCTCTCCATCTTATGTGAGACTAACCCAAGCAGCGCCAGCCTTAGGTTCCTACCATCCTCCAATCCCTGGAGGAAAAGCTTTCCTCTCCTTTGTTCTAGTAAATGTCCTGGAGGCTGACTTTCACTGACTTGAGTTGGGGTTGGGGAGGAAGGGCATCAGCCTGGCTTGAACCATTTGGACTAGGAATGTGGAAAATCCAGAGGATTAGCAAAGAAAGGGGAAATGGATGCTGGACAGGCAAAAATGATACATCCACATTGTCAAAAAGAACAGAAACAAGGAGCGTGGGTGATGAACTTGTATCACGTTTCTGGGTCAGCTCCATCTGAGGCTCCCTGGGGGCCTGGAGAACTAGGGTTGCTGTCTTTGTACAGGTCCAAATTTGAAGAAAATGCAGCTCTAAGTTTTCTAAAGTAAGCTTTTGTCAGGTCATAGCTTTCCCTAAGTGTGGCCCTTGACCATCCCATTCAGCATAGCTGGGGGTACTTGATGACACTGTAGATTCCTGGGCCACATCCAGACACATGGAAAAACAATCGTTTGGGGTAGATCTCTGGAATCTGCATCTTAACACTAAGATTTGATAGACTGCCCTGGCATCTTCAGAGGAAGCTAGCATTAGTTAAGCTTGAAGACTGTGATTGGTACAGCCACTATGGAAAACAGTATGGAGGTTCCTCAAAATTTTAAAAATAGATATACCATATGATCCAGTAATTCCACTGCTAGGTATTTACCCAAAGAAAATGAAAACACTAATTTGAAAAGATATATGCACTTCTCTGTTTATTGCCCCATTAATTCTAATAGCCAAGATATGGAAGCAGCCCAAGTGCCCATGGATAGATGAATTAATTTAAAAAATGTACACACACACACACACACATATGCACACAATGTAATATTAACTCAGCCATAATAAAGGATGAGACCTTGCCATTTGCAACAACACAGATGGACCCAGAGGGTCCATCTTATGCTAAGTGAAATAAGTCAGACAGAGACTGTTGGACATTCCATATGATTTCACTTATATGTGGAATCTAAAAAACACAACAAATGAATAAACAAAAAGCAGAATCAGACCTATACATACAGAGAACAAACTGATGGTTGCCAGAGCAGAGGAGGTTGGAAGGATGGGCAAAACGGGTGAAGGGGAGTGGCAGATCCAGGCTTCCAGTTATGGAATGAATGAGTCACAAGGAATAAAGGGCACAGCATAGGGAATATAGTCAATAATATTGTAATAGCATTGCATGGTAACAGATGGCAACTACACTTGTGGTAAGCAGGTCATGATGTATGGAATCACTGTTATACACCTGACACTGATGTGACATTGCATGTCATATATGCTGAAATTAAATAAATAAGTAATAACAGTCCTTGGTGTGGGGAGCGGGGGGGGGGGGGGGCTTGAAGACTGTCTAGCAAGAGAGTTGAGATAGGAACATGGTATGTGATATAAAATAGGGAGCTCAAAATACTATAGTAGAGGAGATAATCAAAGGAAAGGGAATAACTATACACATGTGGAACAGTCATTAAGTGCCAAGTCTGGAGCAAGGTATCTTGCATCATTCTTCTCAACAGCCCCTAGGAAATAGATACGATTCTTCCCATCGTACAGAGAAGAAAATTAAGGTTCAAAGAGGTCATCTGGTCACACCAAATGCACACTGATTCTATTCAACATTGTACTGTGGGTTCCTAGCCAGACCACTTAAGAAAAAAAAAATAAAAGGCATCTGGATTGGAAAGGAAGAAGTAAAACTCTCTTGGCAGATGACATGGTCTTATATATAGAAACTCCCAAAGATCCTAAAGACTATTAGAATAAGCAAGTTTAGCAAGGATGTAGGATTTGATTCAACATACAAAATTCAAAAAGAATGAATTACTTGTATGTAAATTTAATAAAAGAAATATAAGACTTGTACAACGAAAATTGCAAAACCTCATTAAAAGGAATTAAAATGTTAAATAAATGGAAAGACAGCCCATGTTTATGGACTGGAAGACAATATTATTAAGGTGTTAATACTTCCCCAAATGATCTGTAGATTGAATAAAATCCCTGTCAAAATCCCAGGTGCCTTTTTTTGCTGAGGTAGACAAGCTGTTCCTAAAGTTTATGTGGAAATCCAAGGGACATAAAATAGCCAAAACAATCTTGAAAAGAACAAAGTTGGAGGACTTACACTGTCTAATTTCAAAACTCACTACAAAGCTACAATATTCAAAACAGTGTGGTACTTGCATAAAGACAGACATATAGATCAATAGGACAGAATTGAGAGTCCAGAAATAAACATGGGTTTATTTATTTATGTGGAGTTGATTTTCAACAAGAGTACAAGCCCATCCACAGGAAAAGGATAGTATCTTCAATAAATGGTGCTAGGGACAATTGCATATCCACAGGCAAAAAGAATGAGGTTGGACCCATACCTTACACAGTTCACAAATATTCACTCAAAATGGATCAAAGATCTAAATGTAAGAACTAAAACTATAAAACTATTAGAAGGAAACATAAATTTCTGTGTCCTTGGATTAGGCCATGATTTCATAGGTATGACACCAAAAGAACAATCAACCAAAAAGATGAGATAAATTGGATTTCATCAAAATTTAAAAAAAAATTGTGCCTCAAAGGACACCCAAGAAAGTGAAAAGATAACCTACAGAGTGGAGAAAAATATTTGTAAATCATATATATGAGAAGGGACCTGATTTTAAAATATATAAAGAACTCTTACAACTCAACAGTGAAAAAACAACTCATTAAAAAAATTGGCAAAGCATTCGAATAGACATTTCTCCAAAGGGGATATACAAATGGGCAATAAGCACAAGAAAATATGTTCAATATCATTAATCATTAGGGAAATACAAATCAAAACTACTAGGACAAACTACACGCACAAAGACTGCTATATAAAAGACAAGAACGAGTGTTGGTGAGGACGTGGGGAGACTGGAAGGCTCACACACTGCTGGTGGGAATGAAAATGGCACAGTTGCTATGAAAAACAGTTTGGCGATTCCTCATAAGTTAAACATAGAGTTACCATATGATCTAGCAATTCCACTTCTAGGTGTATACGCAACAAAGTTAATAATACACGTGCACACCAAAACTTGCACATACATGAATGTTCATAGCGGCATTATTCTTTATAGCTAAAATGTAGGAACAACCCAAATGTCCACCAACTGATGGATAACAAAATGTAGTGTATCCACACAATGGAATATTATTTGGCCATAAAATGGAGTAAAGTTATGATGCATGCCACAATATAGATGAACCTTGAAAACATGCCCAGAGAAAGAAGCCAGCCAGAAAAGGCTACATATTGAATGATTCCATTTGTCTGAAATGTCCAGAATAAGCAAATTCATAGAGCTAGTAAGTGAGTGGTTTCCAGGAGCTGGGGGAACTTCCAAGGGGTATGGATGGTGTTTTTTTGTTTTTTGTTTTGTTTTGTTTTTTTGTTTCTTTTAAGTCTCGAATATGTTCTGGAATTAGATAATAGGATGATCATACAACTTTGTGAATATACTAAAAGCCATTGAAGAATAAAACAAAATTGGGATAAGGATATCTATTCTGACTTCACAAAATCATCTTATATAAATAAATATGTTCTGCAAATTCTAAAAAAAAAAAAAGGAAAGAAAAAGAAATAAAACCCTTTTCACAGAAGCTGGGTGAATCCAGTTCCTGTAATTTTACTTTGGAAAACTTATCTCTCCAAAACGTGTAAGCTAATGGGAGTAGAATATCTTTGTCCAATGCCATTAACCAAGGGTGATCCTGACTCTTGTGGGGAGGACAACTTGCTAATCTGTAACCACAAATCAACCAGGAAGTACGTATTTTTTATGATCTGCTCCTTACCTAAGTATGGTATGCCAGGTCATTCAGCAGCACTCTATTAACAATCCAACTACACACAATTATTCTTACAAACAGGTAAACTTTAAGGAAACGAAACTGACCCCATAAAAGAGTTGTACATGGTTGGATCCTTAACACATAAAAGAAGTGTTCCATTGAAATACATGGCTGTACAGGATGTCAAATCCTAGAACCATTTAGATATCACTTGACTACAAAGAAGTAATTAAGTGGTCCAATAAGCACATTCAAGATTATTATGATATGACAATTTTTAGGGCACGGTCAAAGTGTCACAAGCCAGGACGTAAACACATTATCAGTCAGACTGTTACATGATAATTGGCCTTTACCTTTTGTTTATCATTGTAACTTGGCACATGTTTGTGAAGCATGTTCTATCATGACTCTCTCCCAGGGAAGCAGGGGTAAGTCCTTGAAATAGAGTGTTTATCAGAAATAAAGGGGAATTGAAGAGACAATGAAACTTAAAAATGTATCATTGTAAGTAAATGTACACCAAATGCGAAGTGATCTTTATTTTGCTCATAAAGGATATCTTTACTCCAATAAAGTACTTGGAGTTTCATTTCTCCTTCCACTGCTACCTTCCTGGTTCCGACCACTCCATCCCTTACCTGGACCACAGCCATACCCTCGTAACCTATCTCCCTTCCACCATTCTTGCTCCCTATACTCCATTCTTCACACAACAGTATGAAAATCTGAGCACGTCACTCTACTGGAAACCCTTCAATGATCTTTTCATCGTCCCCTGAATAAAACACGAACGCTGACCATGGCCACAGGATCATGCTTCCCTCAGTTTCTCTCTCCAAAATGTTCCCACTTTGGGATCAACTCCAAACTCATGAAAGAGGACACAGGAGTCAGACCCATGAAGATCAAAACATCAGTTTTATTCCTAAAAATGCTGGATTGGAAAACAGATGTGCAGTTATAATTAGACCTTCTTGGGAGCCAAAATTTCCTTGTGGAAATACAAAGACTGAGATATAGGGGTTTCATCTCCACTTACTTCAGGACCCTTTCTGTCTAGTTTCTTGATGATTGTAGAAACCAGCAAATACTTTTTCTAATACGAAACTGGCAGGTTATGGCATCATTACCACGTTAACACAATTCTTAAAACAACTGTAGAGACATTGAGCTTTCTCTCCTCTTTGATTTTTCACTTTTCTAATTCACAGGACATTTATTGTAGTGTCACTCACACTTGGTCCTTTTCTCAGGAACATATTTGGAAAACTATTAGAAATCTGATAACTGAAACATGTCATCTAGCACTGTCCCACCTCTGCTCAAACAGACCAAACAGACCAGTGAGTCAATTCCATTTAATCCTGAGTTGAGGGCAGGGTTTTATGAAATAACACGTATTGAACATTATTATCAAAATCATTCATAGACCCCAAACAGATATAATCACATTTAACTTTTAACCATTCCCACATAAAGACAAACCATGAGCTCTTAGTAGAAAATGTGGTTTGACCCCAAACACGTAATGAAACAAAACATGACCTGCAAGGTGGCTGCATAAGAAGGTAATCTATCGTGTAAACTCTCTGGTTTTAGAACACATCATGGGCTCTTGATAGAAAATGTGGTTTGACCACCAAACACATAATGAAACAAAGCATGACCTGCAAGGTGGCTGAATAAAAAGCTAATCTATCGTGTAAACTCTCTGGGTTTGGAACACATCATGTCCTTCAGGAAAAAACAAAAACAATAAAGTGTGGTCCCAGAGTTGCTTCTGTTGTTCATTCTGGACAGTCTCACATTTGCAAGTGCGGGGTGGAGGGGGGGACAGACCCCACTGTATCAACTAGAACTCCGTCTATTCCAAGTGACCAAACTGACCTAGGAAACAAACTGACCTAGAAAGAGGACTTTGGCAATTCTAGGGGTAGGTCTGGCATAGAAACGATGAAGGAGGTCAAGGGATGTCACCAGGACCTAGTTTCTCTTTTATCTTTGGGTCTACAACTTCTGCTTTGCCCTATTTTCAGACAAGCCTCTTTACTGTGGTAGCAGTTTGGTTGTTGCAGTTCCAAACCTAAATTACTATCACTTCAAATCCAGGGAAAAAGGGCAAATTTTTTCCTTCCTCAGGAGCCCCAGTCCAGGTTTTATTGTGTCCCCTTGGTTGTGGTTGAGAGGACTAGTCATTATGATCACATATGGGACCAGGCCAAGGTCACATGCTCCACCACTTTGGCTAGACTGGACAATGAGAAATAGGATCCCATAGAAGGAATCTTCAGGGACCACTCAGCTTCTTCAGGATGGCAGGCTGTGATTTTACTGTCCCTCTTAAATTTCCTATTGTGGGGGCTGTATTTCTCTGTGCAAAAAAGAGGGATGGACCCTGGGTACAAAAAAAAAAAAAAAAAAAAAAAAAACCACACCAAAAACTCACCACCCCTTTTGTAGTCTGTGCATGTCTAAAATGATCAATTGTTAAGAGAATCTTTGCTTCAGATTCGGCTTCTAGAGCCATGACAGCAGCTCCAGCTGCGAGGGAATAAGCTGGAAAAGGCCAGGGAGGCTGTGTCCAGCATCTAAACATCAAGTTCAACAACCTTTATCATCACTTAATAAGCCAGTAGCCCAAGAGACCCAGTATCCCCTGGCATGTGTGCAAGATACAAATTTCATGATCTGGAACCAAGATGCTTCTTTCATATCTAGAGAAGAAAGAAGGGCAGTGTTTCCAGTTTATAACCATTAGTGTAATTAAATTGCTTCATTATATGACTCAATGACAAGCAGGAAATCAGCATCGGCCCCTGATCCCCAAGAGGAAACATATTGTTCTGGGAAAGAAAGAAGGTGACTAGGAATACAATAGAATGTAGGAGCCAAAAAGTATTAATAATGCATTTCATGTTACAGGTTTTCAATGTGTTCATATTATTAAACTTAATAATAGGGTGATTATTTATACGAGAAGAATTTAGTTGTATCAGTCGCGATAGGCTAAAGGAAAGGAAGAGTCCTTATAATAAGGGAAAGATGTTGTCTATGCCAGAACTTTGTACTCCTTAATTTTTAATTCATCTAACATTGCAGGATTGTTTCCATTTCACGCTTAGGTCAGTCGAAGCAGGAGGCATTTTGTGAAATTCCTTAAGCCACTGATAAAGCAGAAGCTTCTAAAAAAAAAAACCAAACCCAAGTTCCTTAGGGCCCAGACCGCAGAAGACAGTACCATGCTGTTTCTGCTTTAAAAACGTTCCTTTTCCTCTTTGTCTCTCATCCTGATATCAATGCTAAAGGACAGTTTCAAATTTTTGTAATGGATGTTGAGGTTTGTGTGATGCTAGTTCACAGTTGCAAGCAACTGAAACTTACGCCATACGATTGATTCTCACAGAATTTCTGGTGATGATGCAGAAGGCGGCTTGGAAACTGAGCAGGAGCAAGGGGGGTGGGGGTCGCAGCATGGACCACAACCCAAAACCAGCCACAAACCCTCTGGTTGAGGACCCTCTTGCCATTGCCACTGAGCACTCCGATGCCACTGGATTATAGTTGGATAAAACAGGATGCCTAGTTAAGTTTGAATTTTAAGGAAAGAATGCATGAGTTTTTAAAAGTGTAACTGTGTTGCATGCAATATTTGAAATAGACTGAAAAAATTATACTAAAAGTTATTTGGGTTTTTTTTTTTCTGAAATTCAAATTTAATTGCACTCTCATTTGCTGAACCTGGCAACCCTCTACTAAATGTATGTGCTATTGCCACCTCTGTCCTTGGAAACCAGCCACCATAACCACTCAAACAGATTTTTCAGGCCATTACTGGCTCTTGGCCTCATGGGTTCCAAAATGAACCTCACTGAAACAGTTATGTGTGATCGGCGGAGCCTCTGTTCCATGCCCCTGCTCCGCCTTTGAGGAAGGTCAGAGAGCTGATGGTGTCTCCATTGTTTGTGGAAAGCGGCCTCTGTCTTCCACTAAGTCTCAAATTCCTCAGACATGGAGGGGGGCGGTAGTGAGGTTCAGATACTGGGGGAGAAAAAAAGATCAAGGCCTACTCTATTTTTCTTTAACATAAATTCCTCCTCTTTTTCATTGTCTAATGGCCGGTGAGTTGGGGGCCAGGCAGGATAATATAATTCTCTTTGCTAGTGACTGGTTCAAGAACCCAGATCTAAGCCAGTTAGCATAGGGTATGCTCTTGGCCACAAGGACTTTTGCAGGATTGGCCATGTGATCCAGTCTGGATCAAGGAGATGAGAGGAAAGCACTAGAAGATTCTAGGGAAAGTTACCTTATTCCTGAGACTTACGTTAAAAAATGATCTCATCTTCCTCCGGTTATTGTTTTGGGTGCTGGAGAGGCCTGAAAATCCTGCGCCATCTTGCTTCCAGCCCGAGATAAAGAACAGAGAGAGAAAAAAAAGCAGAAAGCCTCATGGCACCCGCAGAGAAGTCGAGTTGGAACCACTGGATTCAGTCCCCTGACGCCTGTCCTACAACTGGACATTCAGTTCTGGGCACCAAGACATTTTTGTTTGGCTTAAGCAACATCAAGTCGGGGGTTCTCGTACTTATAGCCAAAAACAACCCAACTGAAAAAGAAGGATTCATGAATATGCGAGCCAGTTTTGTAAGCTTGTTATTTGTTGAATTCTGAAAGCTCAGCATAATGTGTTTTGATTGAACTAGAAATTATTGCTATTATGAAATTGTGAGGCAAAGATTAGTATTTAAATTAATGCAACACAAACAACTAGAGAGCAGCTTCATTAAGCCAGGGAGAGAAGTGGTTTATGATTAGTGCCAGATTCTTGCTCTTTTTGCATGAATGCCCTGAGGATGAGCCAGCCTCTCGGGGAGTACCCTCTGAAGAGAGAAACATTTAAATTCCTGGAAGGGCCAGCAGTACAAACATAAGCAAGATTTCGGAAAACATTTCCCACCCTCTTTCTTTCTTCATGAGGTGGACAGCTGCTTCTTTGGCCTGCCTAGCAACCCTCCCCCCCTCTTTGGGTGATGACACCCGGCTTTTCTTTAGGATACTCTCTCCCCCCCATTTCATGTCATCCCGTTGGGACCAGTCATCCAGGTGCCACATCTGCTCCTACCCTGAGGCCCAAGGGTGGGCATGTGACTTCAGACCAAACTCTCTCAAAGAACGTAGCTCTCTAGGGAGTGATGCAAGAGGGAGACTCACTGGAATCACTCCTAAAGGGACCATTCATGGGTCCAGGCTCTTGATATCCCTGGAAATGCCTGATTCCAGTCCTTTCTGAGGCTTGATTCTGGAGGCCTCCCCAGTGGTTTTGTGTCAGGTAACCAGAGCGAATTTCGCTTGCACGCTGTCAAAAGCCTTAGCCGACACACTCCACCGAAACAACCCTTGACCACACCACACCTTTATTTAGGAGCTACCTTCTTAATTTTTATGAGGCACGTATATCAATCTTTTTATAATAACTCCCATCATATGCCCAAGTTATCATATAATCAATTATTGACACCAATTTTATTGGGAACTAACATATTGGAAATGACAGTTAACTTTAAGGATTTATTCGAAAAACACATGGCAGTTATCATGTCCAAGGCATTGTTTATTTGCTTAATCCTCATGATAATCTAGTGAGGTAAATACTATCATTATCCCCATTTTACAGATTTTGAAACTGGAGCACAGAAAGGTTAAGTAACATGCCAGCCTGATTCCAGGTGGTGCTCTGGATGCACTGCGTAAGATCTGGCATCATCAGAAAGCTGAGGCAAACTACAAAACTGACTTCTAATGCATAAGATCAGTCCTATGTAAAAGCATCTTGATGACAGAATGTCTTCTAGTCCAGGGGCGCCTGGATGGCTCAGTCATTAAGCGTCTGCCTTCAGCTCAGGTCATGATCCCAGGGTCCTGGGGATCGAGCCCCGCATCAGGCTCCCTGCTCCGCGGGAGGCCTGCTTCTCCCTCTCCCTCTCCCCCTGCTTGTGTTCCCTCTCTCGCTGTCTCTCTCTCTGTCAAATAAATAAATAAAATCTTAAAAAAAAAAAAAAAAAGAATGTCTTCTAGTCCAGAAGCAAGAAAGGATAAACAGTTGGCTGAGGCCCCTGGGTTCCAACTTTCAATTTTTGAACCAGATGAAAACTGCTTAGGATTTCCAGGGGAAAAATCCTCATCTAATTAGTTAGCAAGCACAAACTAAGTCCAAACACCTGCTGCTGTTTTTCTTTCACTGTTCGCCAGGTGTTCCACGAGCAGCCTCAGATCAGTAAGTAATTACAATGGAGGCTGAATAGAATTAATTATATAACTTTAACTTACTAGGTTTATTTCCATTAAAATTGCCCCATAAAACTGCGATATTTTAAAGGCTGCCATAGAAAAGGGGACCGCAGAGGACTAAAGCCTTTTTTACATTTGACTCAGCTATGAGTCCTGCTCATATCACCATAGTTAAACTCTAGTAAATATCTAAGGGGTTCTTCGCCCATTCATTCAACTAAACCTACAAAGTACCTGCTAAGTGCCAAGCACTGACCTGGCTACTGGGATTACGGCAGGGAACGAGCAGTCGGAACTCCTGGCCGTTATGGCCCTTACTTAGAGTTCTTGTGGGGAGCTGTAATTCCAAAGACCACAAAATTGAAAAAGCCTGAATTTCTCCTGGCTCTTGATTGTTTCCATTGCTACAGTGAATGAAAGGATGGGTTCGCCCGAGGGCTATGCTGAGTCTGAGTCCGTGCAAGGTTAGCTGGCCTCGTACTTCCCAAGGGGCCCAAGGGAAGGACACTGTGGCTAACAGACTGCTTGGCAGAGGCCATAGTATCACGATTCGTTATTGCCTGCCCAGGATTTCACACGAATATGCCCTCCGCTTCATATATGCTAACACGCTTCTCAAACAACCTAAGATCTCAAAGCAGAAGCACTGCATCTCCTCAGACTGCTGCCTCAGCCTTGTCGTCTCTTCTCTTGTCCCCGTTCCCAAAGGCATACCCTTCCCCGAACCCCACACCTGGGGCATGAACTTCCTGTCCGAAGACTATAAAGACTGACTAGTGTGAAAATGAAAAACCAAGAACTGATGGCTTGGTCTCAAAATACCCACCAGTCTATTATTTCAGGGGAGTTCATTTCAGAAGGAAAATGGGTCAAGCTTGGGAAAAACAACTCACATGGCTCCTTACTGGTACAGCAAGAGGCTGGGACACCGTGAAACACACACCAGGAGAGGACAGTCAACTGGTGGTGTGGGGTGGTTCCATGGCTGCAAAGAACTCACTCTTCGTGATGAATGTATCCGGCAAAGCCGTTCCAGCCACCAGTGGGGAGGCTGATGCCTAGAACTCCCCGCAGGTGTCATAGCTGACGATGGAAGCCCAGAATCTGCAGCTTCTCTTCAGGAGCTTGAGGAAGACACTGGCTGTGAAGGTGACCTTGCTGAAAGGATGGATGCAGGTCTGTCACACTGTACTGATCACACATGATGACAAGAACTACTAATGGAGATGAGGCTGAAAACGTTTAAGTCCTAAGCCAAAACCAGGGGATGGAGCATTTGTGGAAATGATTTCTTTACCAAGGAATGACCTGCTGAAGAGAACCAATACTCTGGTGGCTGAAGGACATCCAATAATGGACGCCAGCAGCTGTTCCTGGGCTCTGGCACCAAACCATGCAAATGTGAAGCTGTTTGAAGTGCCCTTCCTGGAACTGGAAGGCCAAAGGACAGAGGCCATATGTTTTTTGTAAATGAGACCACCAGACCTCCTTCACTAAGACTGTGTTCCACTTAGTTTCACATAGATTTGAAATGAGCTTTTTCATAAAATAAAAGCAGCACAGAATGCAATCAATCAATCAATCAATCAATCAATCAATTTGCCGAGGTACCTCTTTTCACATCTTAACTTCTCTGGAATTGAGGGGTGTCTTAGAAGCCATGGTCTCTCCTAGGTGCGGTCTGCAGGGTATGGTAGTGATGGGGACATTGTCTACAATACACACTTGGGCATGGCTGTTTATGTTTTCAGCATTTCAGTTGAATTATGAGCGTTGCTACTGCATGTGCTGAGTTATTTGTTATTTGTAACAGCTTCCTGGTTCTTGCTTGAAACATTCTGTTGACATCTGCTGCTAAGATCATCTTGCAGAATGGGTGCCAGTGACAGGAAAGAAAGTCTCCCAGATAGCGGAGGGAGCAGTTGAGGCATGCATAGGGGAGAGCTTCTTTGGGAAATGCTGCTTGGCTCATCCTACGATGGAACAGGGGCTGGTTTTGCTTGGAAAAAGCCTCAGTGATAAGAAAACATTGGGTTCTAGCTTAATTGGTAGGTTTTTCTTCAATCGTATACGAGGTGTCTTACAATCAAGGGCCACTTGGAGTCGATAAAATACAAATTATTATGCTCACTTTATAGATGAGAAAGCTGAGACGCAATCATGTGAATTAAGTTGCCGCAAACCCCACAGCTAGTAAGTGGCAGAGCCAGGATTTTCTCCTGAATTGTGCAGTTGATTTAAGGTCTAAACACTCAGGTAACCCTTGTACTATACTATTCTTTGGTACTCATGCAGCTGATCAAGGAAGGCTATTGTGATTTACTCCAATTAGCCAACCGAGTCATTGGGTACCCCATATATTGGGGACAGGTCCAGCAGTGAGCAAGGACTTGGAGCTACCCTCACGGAGTGCATAACTTAATAAGGGAATAGGTCTTAATTACATAACAGGAATAAATGGAAAGTTGCAACATGCGGTAACAGAAAGGAGAACCATAGAGTGCTATTCAAATATAAAATGAGGGGCCCCTTTTCCTTTTTTTTTTAAAGATTTTATTTATTTATTAGAGAGAGAGTGTGTGCTAGAGTGAGCATGAGCAGGGGTAGGGGCAGAGGGAGCATCAGACTCCCTGCTGGGTGCAGAGCCTGACTCAGGCTTGATCCAATGACCCTGAGATCACAACCTGAGCTAAAATCAAGAGTCGGACACTCAACTGACTGAGCCATCCAAGCACCCCAAGGGGCCCCTTTTCAATCTGGGAAATCAGAGGCGGCTTCCTGGAAGAAGACTCCTTTGAGTAAAGGTAAATAGGCAAAAAGGTGGGAGGGAAGAACATCCCAGCAAGAGGAAACAACATGTGAAAAAGGCCTTGTGGTGGGGAAGAGGTTAGCACCTTCTCAAACTAGAAAGAAGCCAGAGTGGCTACAGTGAGTAGCCATGCACACACAGATGGGGGCCAGAGTGTTCTGGGAGGAAGGTAGAGAAGTAGGTTGGGGTAAGATCATGCAGAGCCCTGTAGCCATGTTAGGATTTAAGTCTTCATCCTGAAAGCAGTGATATTCTCCCAGAGTCTCATTGTCCTATATTGTTCCCTAGCTCTATTTCAGTAAATCTGAAACTGTCTCAAAATCTGATTCATTCTCTGTGGGTGAGAATAATTTTTCTGGAAGCCCTTGATAAGCAGCTATACTGTATAATGTACAATTATTTCCCCTGCTATTTAAAACAGATCTCGTTGCTTGCTCTGGCTCAGCATATGATGAAACTTAGCCATAAATAAGGGAGATTTAAAACTGAATTTAGATATGGTCCTAGGATGTCTCAGTCTGTTTGGGCTGCTATCACAAAATTCCCCAGATGGGGTGGCTTGTAAACAACAGAAATTTATTGCTCACAGTTCTGGAGGCTGGAAGTCGGAGATCAGGGCACAGGCATGGCTGGGTGAGGGCCCTCTTCTCGGGGACAGACTTCTATTCTCACATGGTGGAAGGAGCTGGGAGCTCTGTGGGGTCCCTTTTATGAGTGCTCTACCCTCAGGACCTAGTCACCTCTCAAAGGACCCACCTTTGGTAATGGTATTTCAACATACGAATTCGGAAGGGGACACCAACACTCAGACCATAGCAATGGTTCTCCAGACTTGTAAATTAGTATGTATAGAAAGATAGTTGAAACAAAGTTTGTTTGCCTATGTGTAAACATGTGGCATAGAGAGATGTATGCAATGTACTGAGATCATATATATTAAACATACCATATTTAATTCAAAGACGCACATTTTTTTCATTGAAATTATGACGTGTCTTACAACTAAATACACATCTTATGTGTCACGTATGCATTGTCAGCATCTTTTCTTTCTTGGTGATATGTAAAATAATAGTCTCACAGTTGGTAGTGTCTCAGATACAATAAAGTAGAATGTCCAAGAGTCAAGTTCATAGAAGCAGAGCCAAAGAGAGGTATTGGGGTTTACATAATTTACTGAGAAGTGCTCTTTCCAAAAAGCCTGTAAGGGAGGGAGTGCAGCAGGAGAGGGAAGGAACAGAGCTATAAGCAGGGTCTCAAGTCAAGACTAGCCTCTAGCTGATCCATAGGAAGTGGGTTCTGAAGCATAAGCCCATCACGGTTTTACTCTCTTGAGGAAAGAGGCCTTCTGTGTCACCCAATTAGCTAGTCATTGACTACGGGCTGCTTTTAGAGGGGTTATAACCTCTTGGGCAAGGGGTTTTCATCAGCCAAGGGTAATCCTCAGAAGAAGCGAGGCTTCTTCTGAGGATTAGAAGGATGGCTGGAAGCCATCATCAGCCAATAGTCACAACAACTGAGAGGTGGGGACCTTCACTTGGTGTAGGGGATCTGAGGGACATTACAGCATCCACTAGAGGAATCCTGCTCAGCTTCAAGGTTCACAGTGCCCACAGAGTAGAAACCAGCTGCTCTCAAGAAGAATCATCATTACCCTGTCATAGTGTGGTTTGCAATGTCCTCAGTGATATCCTTAGAGTTAGACTCGTCACCAAGTATCCTAGGGCTGTTTCTTCCAGGTCTCCTGAGGACAGGGCATTGAGATGCTGTCAGAAGTCACAACCGCTACAGGCACAGAGCTACTGATCCACATGTGGCCAATCTGGCTCCCAAAGGAACTCCCAGACTCTTAGCATCCCAGGAGTGGCAAGAGGTGGGTGGGTGGAGCTTAGCCCAGAGATGAAAGCAGAAAGCAAGTGGGAATGTGTGTTCTGTCCCCTGTCCCACCTTTCTAGAATCCTGTCCCCCCTCCTAGCATCCTTTTCTCTACCCACATCACCACCACCCTCCCTCTGCCTGATCTCTAACTTTGAACTGTTCTCAGGATGTTTCTTACTTTCCTTTTTCCCCCCAAGGAACTTACCTTAAAAAAAAAAAAAAAGTGTTACTTAGGAATTTTATGTGTTACCACCTGGGTATATTTGCATTTTAAAGACCACTGGCAGAGGATACTGTTAACCATAAGGAAATGAATAACTACTGGTGTAATTCAAAGCATCTGGAGTCCTTTCAATTATTCAACATGGACAAGCTCCCCATACGAACTACCAACCTGGGGTGAGTGAGTAAAGAGACAGAGAAAAGTTGGGAAGATCTAACTCTGTTCTCTCATTTTGGCACATGGACCAATCCATGCCGCTAGCCTTAGCTAATTCTCTCTCTCTTCCTGTATCTTGGCTTTTTTTTGCACAAAAGAGTGGCCAGAGGGATGGCATTCCCAGGCCCAATCAACGGCATACACAAGGATGGGATAATTCCAATATATTAATTTTCCCCATTGCAGTGATACCAACAATAGCAACAATGACACAACAATCACTGTATGTTTTCTAGGTGTCAGGTCCCTTTTGATCCCCAAGCCTTGTGAAAGAGTGGTCAGTGGACTTTCTGGTTAATTAGAGCTAAACCTCCACCTTTGGATCCTTTTTACCTTAATCGGTTTGAGTACACATTTGAGCTGACCTAGAAATGAATGTGAAAATGATGAGAAAAAAATACTTTGACCAATGTAGTCTTTCCTAGACTGAGACTTAGCATGGGGGACATTCTGGCTCAATTAAAAGAGATGTAATAAGGCAGAGAGGGATGGGGTCCTAAGGATACGGAGCTGTAAGGAAGCTTAGAGTTCCAACTTTCTCATTGTACAGATGAAAAAAATTATATACCAGGTAAACTGTCTAAAGCCACAGAGCTCCAAGAAGACTTGGTGGTAGGGGGGTGGGGTCGGGGAGGTGACATGGTTATAAAAGCAGGTGCCAACAAGGACTTTGCTAGATTTAAGTGAAGATATTTTAATACAGAAATAGAAGTTTAATAATGACTGCAGTTAAATTAAGCTAGGAACAAATAAGGACAAAGACTAGTGAATGACTTCTGTCTGATGAGTATTCATTTGCCGAGAGTACATTAGCAATCATTCTGAACTCTTTTCCTGAGCAGGTGGTGAGAAGGGCGAGCATCACCTCATGGAGATATGTTACCCAAAGTGGATGCCTGTGATTAGGGCACACAGCCAATAGAACATCTTGGTGAAAAATGTGGGAAGAACAGTTTTTATGTGAAAACTGTTCTTTACTATTTTAAGAAGGAAGTGGCTAGTGTTTCTTATCTACCCAGATTTAGTCTATCAGTGATTTATGAAAGATAGTGTACAATCCACCAGTCACCTCCAAAGGATAATTTTTGGTCTTATCCAACCAACTGTGGTTAAATGTCATCAGCTTTATGAAAGGCACTGAAACACTGAATGTTTCTCTCTCTTTTTTTTTTTTAAAGATTTTACTTATTTATTTGACAGAGAGAGAGAACAAGTAGGCAGAGAGGCAGGCTGAGGGAGAGGGAGAAGCAGGCTCCCTGCTGAGCAGGGAGCCCGATGTGGGACTTGATCCAGGACCCTGGGATCATGACCTGAGCCGAAGGCAGGCGCTTAACCGGCTGAGCCACCCAGGCGCCCCAACACTGAACATTTCTAACACTTCAGTCTTTGGAAGTCTAGAAGACGAGTACTCTTTATTGCACATTTTACTAGAGCCCCTTGGAGAATGAAAAAGAAGTCAAAAATTAAAAATAAATAAAGCATATGTTCACATGCTCAAAGAGATTATAATCTGGCTGCAACAGCAGCAGGAAAAGCAAAATCATCCTTACCACCATCATTAACACCCTTGAATACTTGCTATGGATAGATACCATACAAAACACAGCATGTACATCATTCCACTTAATACTCGCATTGACCTTTAGGAGGTTCTATTATAACCCGATTTACTGATGAGAAAACTGAGACCCAGAGAGGCTTCCAGCTTGGCAGTGCCTGAGTCATAAGTGCAAACCCAAGTCTGTCTGACTTTAGAGCCTGTGATCCTTCTATCACTGCACACTGCCCTCACAAGAAAGCTTTACAGCAAAGCATGGTGACTGTCAACCTGATTAATAGAGACAGAACTGGCCCCAACACAGAGTAGATTTGTTCTTGGCTGCTGCTACTATTTATTCTGCCTCGTTTTGGATTCAGTACACCAACGTCTCATCCTCATAATGCGATTTGTGTGGGAGCAGATTATAGACTTGTAAAGTATATAGAAGCCATGCAGTGTGTGACTTGTTATTATACGTGTTAAAGACAAGATAGATAATAATGCAGACATGTTTTGCTCCTTCTGACAGGTCTAGTTTATGGATTATGAATTAAATGTGAGCACATTGTCTTTCCTCCTTCCAAACCTGCATTTCCAAGTAGGAATAGAAATGTATTCTTGATCTTAGCTGAAATCTTTGAGTTTCCTGTGTGCGTCTGGGCAGCAGTCATCCATCCAATAGTTACCAAGCCTTTACTAAGTGCTTGGTGATGTCCTCAGTACTGCACACACAAGGATGGAAAACCACAGCCTTTGTCCTTAGGGAGCTGAGTCTCATTGGAGACAGACATAAACTTGCCAGATTTAGCAAATAAAAAATACAAGATACCCTGTTAAATATTTCATGGAACATAATTACACTAAAAAATTGTCCTGTTTATCTGGATAATATAATTTAACCAGGTGCCATGTAGTTTAGCTGGAAACCATAGGCAGACATAAAAGTCCACCACACCCAACAAAAAGATGGTGGTTCTAATGGTTGTGCACACAGAGCTCTGTAGGCACACAAGAGAAGGACAGCCAAGGGAACCTTCACATGACTGTGTGGGCCAACTTAAAGGAATGGTGCCTTTGCAGGGTGATCTTGAATAAGATTTGATAGGCAAAGATGAGGGGAAGGAAATTCCAGATGCAGGAAGAACACAGAATTTGACATAATGCCTGGAGTGTGTGATCAATGGGAGAAGGGCAGAGACGAATGTGAGGGGCAGGTCATGAAGGGCTTTGGTAGAAAGGTGAAGGATTCAGACCTCATTCTACCATCAGTAGGAAACCACCCAACCAAATACTTTTTCTTATTTTTTCATACAATCAGACTTTGACTAAGAAGTGTTTTATTACAAAATGTGGGCCATGGACCAATGTTACTGCGGGAGGTAATTTTAGGTAATAATTTCTGATGATTTGGCGTAGTATTGGGGAATGCAGCATTAAATAACCTTGACTTGCGTGGGGTGTTAATCTGCCTTTTTTTTTTTTTCAGTTTAAAGCTCTTAATTTTATTTTTATGTATACACTTAAAAAATTTATAGACTTTGTTTTTTAGAACAGTTTGGGGTTTACGAGACATTGAGCAGAAAGTACAGAGTTCCCATATATCCCCTCTTGGTTCCTTTTTTATTGTCTTTCAATCACTTCTTATTACTCAAGATGGAAGTCTTCATTTGGTGTTATTCTTTTTTTTTTTTTTTTTAAGTAACCACTACCCCCAACATGGGGCTCAAACTCAGGACACAGAGAGTCAGTTAACTGAGCTGTCTCAGTTAACAACAACAACAACAAAAAAAACATTAGAGCTAGTAAAAGGACTTTCTAGCTTTTGTGTGTACGTGTGGATTTTTTTTTAATTTTATAAAAGAATTTTAGAAAGGCACTGGGGGAGAGAAAAATGACACCATTCCAATACAAACTGATGCATCAGAGAAGAATTTTGTACCACAAATGATGGCCCAATTAGCAGTGGCTTCTATGTATTTGGAGGACACTAGGGAAAAATGGCACTTGTTTCTTTCTTTCTTTTCTTTTTTTTTTTTAAGGATTTTATTTATTTATTTGACAGAGAGAGAGAAGAGAGATCACAAGTAGGCAGGCAGGCAGGCAGGCAGAGGGAGAGGGAGAAGCAGGTTCCCTGCTGAGCAAGGAGCCCAATGTGGGACTTGATCCCAGGACCCCAGGATCATGACCTGAGCCAAAGGCAGACGCCTAACCGACTGAGCCACCCAGGTGCTCCGGCACTTGTTTTTTTCTTGATCACTGTGGAAAATCCCATCTTTGGCAATCTCTGGAAAGCCCTCTTAATGGCATGGTATTACTTAGCTATGCAGGGGCCTCTGTTGTGGAGGTCATAAAAACATTGCCTAAGAGATGTGCATGGAAAGTGGAAAGGCCAAGTTAGAGAATGGGAGTGATACATTCTCTGATACCACAAGAGCTTTAAGCAATTTTGCAGTGAGAGTGCAAAAAAGGTGGACTTCGAGCTGTAAAGCGTTAGGAGAAAGACCAATGAATGGAGCATTAACAATATTCGCTGCAAATAAAAATGCAAACACACTAGCCACGGCCTTTTAAAATGTTGCAAGTGTATTTTATCTTGGAGATCGGCTTACATTAGTTCTCGAATCTTCGCTTCCAATTTTTGAGCATCGGCTCCACAAAATTCAAAAATCTGTTCACAAATATACAAGGGGAAATATGTATTGGTTTAAATATTTACAACGACGTTAAAGCTTTGAGGAGTTTTGTTCCTGTTAAATTACCCTCTACTCATTTCCATTGTCTGAAAGATACTTAAAATATAAATACATATCTAACACATTAAATTCATGATGTTTTCAATTATTTGGCACCTTTTCAAAATTGTTTATGCTAACATTTTGCCAGATTTATATAATTCTCCTTAATAGTCTTCTAAACTGAGATCTAAAACATATAATGTGTTAGAAATGAGAAAACTCAATCATTGAAACCTTTCAGAGCCTTTATACATTGGTCTTAAGGACTCGTTAATTCATACATATGATTTCCTGAAATCAAATGAGACGTGATTTCCCATGCCCTGACTTTTGTACAGGTAACAGTATTATAACCAACTGATTCTAAGAAGCACATATTCTTTTCATATTGTCACATCTCTGACTCAGGATGTATCTCATAGTGGGTGGTATATTTTATTTGAAACACTTTTCAGTCGTATGTAACATAATGGTGGCTCTGTCAATGGGCATCTTATATTTGATGAAATATGGAAGTTTAAGACTCTTACCGTGCATTATCACTTTAGTACCAATTGTATGATGTGCTTGTAGAGAAGGTAGAATTTGGGCAAACTGAGGACGGGATTAGCTGAAGATTTGAGTTTCCAGTGAGGGAGGTTTCAGCAGCCAGAAATGGTGTTAGGACTTTGGGACAGGCGTTGGAAAGTTCTAGAACAACTTCAGTGCTCAGTGTATAGCAGAGAAGAAACTATCCCTGCTTCTAATGATTCTGCTTCCCCAGGCAGCAGCATTCTATCTGGGTGCTGCCTGTGGGCATCATGGTTCATTCTATTTCTTGAAAGTAGAGCCCAGACTTCTGACTCCATCTTGATCCCATTTCACTTACCGGCTCGCCCATGAATCCACTTCCATTACAGCAAATTGCTCTTTTTAGTCTTGAGAATAGGGTTACCTAAGTGTGGGTGCAGAATTTCATGATTTATCTGGGTTGCCTGGTTTGTACCCATTTCCTCTATAAATAGTTCTCATGGCATTTGCTGCCAGGGAGGAAGGTGTCAGAAAGGATTTACAATGTGTTTCATTTCTATGAGTCGGGTGGCAGCTGGATGGTGTCTATAGGCATGAAGGGAGTTTCATAATCCCCTGAGCCCATGGCAGGTACAAAGACAAGAACCCCTGGCATGAACACAGGCAGGGCTTGGCCACCTGAATGACCAGATTTGGCTAACAGTTTTCTGAAGTGATTTTATCAATTTACATTCCACCAGCAAAGGATGAATGTTCTGGGTGCTCTATATGCTCCATATGCTTGACAAGACTTTGTATTGCCCATTCTTTATCGTGTTAGCCATTCTGGTGGCTTTAGGGGACATTAAATTTGTCACCGAATTTCATGGATTTTACCTCATCAACTTTCCCTTGAACTTAAGCAACAGCGTATGACTTGTCTGTCTTCAGTCTTACGTCCCTTAGTTCCCTTTCTCCTTGAAGATCAAAAACACAAATCTAGTCTTTGTACAATTCTTCAGTGTTTCTCCACCACCATAAAATCCAAGGTCCTTACGGGGATTCCTTGATTTTGTCCTGTCTACCTCACTGTCCTCCACCTGAAACTCTGACCTCTAGCGACACATTATAATTCACTTATTTATTTAATTGAATAAATATTTAATAAGTGTCTACTATGAGCCAGACATTGTAAACATGCCAGACAAAAATCCCCTCTGGAGTTCATATTCTAGTGATAATTTTATACTATCGTATTGTTATCAAAAAATTCCTGATACATACCCAAGCTGTTTTGTAACTCCCACTTCTTCCCTTCTTTCTCACCTGTTAGTCTTAACCATCCTGCAAGATTTAACTCATGAAGTCTCTGTAATCTCACAGAACCTGGGCATTCCACTACTCAAGAGTTGATTTTGTTACATCATCTTTTGCAGCTGACCAAAGACGGGGACTCTGTCTCATTTTTTTCCCTCCATACTTTTAGTATCTAGCTAGGAACCGTATACAGAGCAGATGCTCTGTTAATGATTTTAGGCCTGAAGTGAGCTGAGCTAAGCTGATTTCTGGCCACCGAAGAACAGGTCCAAGACTCTGGGTAGTGTTAGGCTTCAGAGACCAGGTGTTATCTATTTTATTTTTTGTCCAGTTTGCCAAAAGCAAATGGAATATGTCTCCCTGTCTAGCATGAGGCTTTGTACACAGGAGCTTCATATATGTAGTTAATGAATGAGGAGCAGCTTAGTGATAAGAGCTTATTACATAGGTAGCTTTCTTTTGAAGAGAGATATATGCAAGGAAACCAGCATATAATTTCTGCTCAAAATGTTTTCTCATTTTAATCTGAATGTTTCGTTATGTCTCTCAAAGGCATGCTCCACTATGAGGGATTAGGAAGCAATGTTTACTTCTCTCTCCTCAGCGCCTTCAGTTTAAGCAGTGCTGCCACCCCCATAATGACGGGATATGGGGGGGGGGGGCTACCCATGCATTACAGAACCACCTATGTCCAACAGTCACTTAAAAAATCTTTCATTATGAACTTTTTTAAAAAAAGACTTTATTTTTAAGTAATCTCCATGCCCAATGTGGGGCTCTAACTCACAACCCCAAGATCAAGAGTCACACACTCCACTGACCGAGCCAGCCAGGCACCCCTCATTATGAACATTTTCAAACACATACACAGAAAGAGAATTATAAGGTGACTCCCTACCCCCTCATTTACCTATCACCCAGGTCCAACCAGCAGCATTTTTTTTTTTTTTATGCCAAAGACATTCAATCACCAGCAAAAAGTATATTACTGTTACTGAGAAAATGCAAAAGGTCCAGAGACGGGGGTCCCTTCCTAACAAATGGACTTCTGAGAGTATCAATTAAGGAGTCTAATGATGCATTCATAGAATAATTATAATAAAATACTTTGGACAGTTGGTAGGCAATGTGGTTAAGTGAATACTGAAGTTAGGTTTGGATCAGCTGAATGAAAGCTTGCCAATTGTCCAGACTGCTTTACTGAGTTAACAACAACAACAAAATCCTCAAAGCAATAATAACAACACAAACAAAAGAGCCCAAACAACCAACCAACACAAGACACTTTTTTGGGAGAAGGCTGTAGCAATGTTTGTACATACAATATAATTTTATAAGCTGTAATAGTATGATGTTCCTTTTCTTCTTTACAAAGGGTTTGCTAAGGCATTAAATCTTATTAATGAGATGGGAGGAATATGTCTAACAAGAGATTGACAAGTACCCCCACCTGCTGAGAGCCCGACAGTGTTGATTACTTTTTGATCCCATCTTGGATTCTTTCTCTGATTCAACCAGACCCATGCCTTGCCCAGAACCATCTGCATCACATTGCAGGTGTTTGCACACTTCTCCCTGGACTTTCACAACACGTTGCAGGGCAGGCCTTACAAATGCAAGCAGCTCAACTGTGGTTTTCGGACTTTAGCAAAATCAAACCGAGAAGGCAGGGCCTCTTAGAAACAGTCATTTCAAACAGCTTGAATTTATATGCATTTGCATTCAGGAAAAAAGCGTATGAAAGCAATCTATTATCTATTTCTTTTTTTTTTTTTAAGATTTTATTTATTTATTTGAGAGAGAGAGAATGAGAGAGAGCAAGTACATGAGAGGGGGGAGGGTCAGAGGGAGAAGCAGACTCCCTGCCGAGCAGGGAGCCCGATGCGGGACTCGATCCCGGGACTCCGGGATCATGACCCGAGCCGAAGGCAGTCGCTTAACCAACTGAGCCACCCAGGCGCCCCTATTATCTATTTCTTTCTAAGCTACACTGGCCTTCTTCTCAATTTGTTCCAATAATGAGATTTCAGTAAAACATTAATTTGCTTTCATTTTCTTATAGCTGGTTTAGAAACTCTGGCTACATACCTGTTTTTAAGCCTAGTGGCATAAATATTGACTAAGTGCTTTTCTATGTTAGGGGTTGACAAACTTTTTTTGCAAGGGCCCAATACCTGTTTTAGGCTTTGCAGGCCATATGCTGTGTGTTGAAACTACTCAGATCTGCTATAGTAGTGTGATAGTAGCCAAAGACAATACTTAAACAGATGGACATGACTGTGTTCCAGTAAAACTTTATTTACAAAAAACTGGTGGAGGGTCAGATTTGACCCTGGGGCCACAGTTTGCCAAGCTTTAGTCTACTGCCATCAGCTGAAGGTGTTGAGCATACACGTGAAGCTGCCTAAGAGCTCATCACTCAGTACAATGTGGTTTTTTGTTGAAGGGGAAAGGAGCATGAGTCTAATGTTGTGGGAATTTATCCTAAGCCACACTGAGAATCAGGAAAAGTGATTTTGGACTCTGGCAGGAAGAGATGTCATTCTGCCCATTACTAGAAGTATGGGATGAAAATTTGTTCATGGGGATAATAATGGTTGCGGAGCCATTCCCTTCAATGGCCTATACTCCTGTTCTCATGTTCCCATTGGAAAATCTGCTCAACTGTCCAATACTGGGAAATCCCTTCATTGACTTCTCCCCAGGTTGAGGTGAGCATATCAGTGGAGCCTAGACAAAGGAATGAGTTTATGATTATCCTCTGCCTTTTTGAAGGTGCTCTGCCCAAGGGACAGGTCTGCTCTCCTCCCACTGTCTTTCTTTTTCTGGAAAGCACATCTGAAGCAGGCCTCAGGGCGGGAAGGCCATCATCACCCTGTCTCCTCACTTTTGGAGTATGAAAGTTGTGAAAAGCAGCAATATCTCCTTCACCTAGGTGGGTAAGTTTCTCCTCTGCAGCCCAAGATTCTCCCTTAGGTGGGTGATTTCCAAAGTCTAGGCTTCAAGGGAATCATAGGAAGTCCGTTGACATGCGTCCAAGCCATGTTCTGTAATTAGCACAATTTAATGCTACTGCTACTTACAATTGTCCACATGATTCTGTGTGAGAAGAGTTAACACAGCAGGTCTGGTTCCTTATCTCTTGCTTGTCTCCAAGGAAACCATGATTGATCCGTCATCGACCCCCCAGAGAATGGGTCCCCTCCCCCACCAAAGTGTTCTTTGTATTAATGATTGATGATTTTGTTATATATACCTGGAGTGATGGACCAAGCCACATTGGCTTGCTTGGCATAAACATCAATATTAATGATGGGCACCTGGTTTTATTGTTGGGGTCCTAGTCTCCATTGTCATAGCTAGTTTTGTAGCAATGGTTGCCTAGCAAGATATGTCTATGTGACCAGGCCCCCATAAAGGCCTCAGACCCTGAGCTTCAAAAGAGCATCCCTAGGTAGAAACATTCCACAGATGTCCTTGAAGTTCACTACTAGAGAGAGAAACAGAGCACTCCTATGTGTCTCCAGCCTAGGAAGAACATCAGAAGCTTGTGCTGACCTTTCTGGACTCTACCAATGCTTATCTTTTTCCTGATGCTTTTGCTCTGTATTTTCTGTTGTAATAAATCTTAGCTATAAGTATAACCTGCTATTGAATCTTTAAGTCCTTCTAGCCAATCACTGAATGAAGTACTCCTACATTTCAATGATTTAAAATTTAGAGGGCAGGACTAGGAGGAGGATGTAAAATTTAAGGGGTTCCCAGAACTCAGTAATCAAGATAAATAATATTTTAATAAATATTTTAAAAGTTAAACATTAATGCAAAAATCCATCATAAACAAGATATCAAAAATTCAAATAAAGACAGGATTCCACCCTATACTAGCAATCTCCTGCCTCACTTGCCTCACCCTAATCCCTGCCCTGTATCTTCAGCAATGGTGCTAAATGGTGCTAAATGTTTGCTACCCATCTCTCTCACTTTCCCTCCATCTCACTTTCACTTAGTTCTTGCCCCTTCCAGTCAATTAATCTCTGCCAATGTATCAGCTGCTTATGGGGCTGACATGTAACTCTGTTTTGGACCTGAACACTATGGGAGAGTGCTTTTATTTTCCCTCAGGTGGAACCCCTCTGTGTCTAACACCATCCTTAACAGTTTGAATATCCCTGGTAGGTAACTCTTGAATGCTAAGATGACTTAGCTTAAATGGGTATTGTAGTTATTCAAAGAGTTTTTGAGGTCTCTCCTAACCACTGTTTCCAAATTCCTATTTATTCATAGATTTTCAAGGAGATAGAAGCACAGACAGATTCTGGGGCTCTAGCAATAACCTTATTTTATAATATGTACCAAGTCCAGTGCTAAAGCACTTTATATACATTATCACAAATTTTCATGACAACAGTTCAAAGACACATGATACAGCCCCTATTTCATAGAGAAGGAACTGAACTCAAGGTGGTGAAGGCACATTCCCAAGGTCACCCACTAATAAAAGGCAGACCTGGGGTTCAACCTGCAGCTCTCTGACTCCAGAGACAGCAAAAACTAGCCACAGACACTCTTTTGGGCAGTGGGTCAAGCACTGTTTCTTGTGAACTTGAACGGTGAGCATTTGGGAGGGTGATTCTCCAAGGACCACCATCCTCCTCACTTCCTATTGTCTCATTTATTTTCCCTGACTAGCTCTTGAAGACATCAATCCTGTCCTCTGGAGCACACAATGGTGCTGCCCCTTGGGGATTCTTTTCATCTCTGTACCCACTTGAAGAAGGGAGCTTGTTGGAAATGACTTCAATGACCCTGCTGTTCACAAGCAAAGGGGCAGGCACTTCCTCCCACTCGATGTGAGCATAGGAACTCTCAGTTCTTCTGAATTAATCATTTGTAAATAACTCACTTACCAGCATCTATGCACCTATATCCCATCGCTCTTATGAATAGATTAAAGTGCTTTGAGAAGCCATTTATTCATATCAAAGAATGAAAGATGGAACCAATTTCTGATGTTGGCCCATGTTTAAGCAGTTGGCCAAGAGTTGCTAAATCTTTGTTACTCTTCCTTTCTGCTATTCCATTGACATATGTCAACTTCGGTCTGGAATCAATGTTATTAACCCAGGGGATCTACAGATGGGCTTCAGAGACTCAATGAATAACTAGTACTATATGCACATTGTAATTTATGTATTTTTCTATGTATAATAGAATACAGTATAATATTCTGGTTAAAAAAATCAGCCAAGGTTTTGGATGGCCCATCTGAAAGACACCGCAGAATTTTTTTTTTTAACCATAGTCAATCTTACTGGAATAGGATGTGATGTCCCAGGTGAAAACACGAAGGAATACAGCAGGAAGAACAATCCCACATTATTACCTAGAATTTGCTTTCATTGTCCTATGCCCCAACACTGTGAAATAACAACTGGTGTTTATGGTGCATCCCTGCTAGGTGGCCATCCAAATCTGCATGGAAACTTCCAGCATCAAGTAATGCCCATTATCCACCATGACCCTGAGTCACTGTTATACAGCTTTATCTGTTTCAGTTTTTTAAAGTTTTATTTGTTTATATTTTGTGTATTTTGAAAATATTTGAAATGAGCTAGAATCAAGGGCAAGATAAAGTAACAAAACCATTCAAGTATGATTCAGTATGGAGATGGCAATTAGGGAATGCCAGGTAACTGCAGATAAGGGAGGCTATTGTGTTTGAGTAAAGGAAGTAATCTTGAGATTATTGGCAGCAATGGAAAAAAGAGAAACCCAAGGGATTCCCTAAGCCTTCTGATCTAATGCAAGGGAGTAGATCATATTTTTGAGGGCAGCAAATATTCTCCTAACTCTGTTCTATGAGGAATTATCACAGGGCTTTTTATACAATGTATATTTTAAAAGGCATATGGATCGTGGTTCTTTGCCAGATGTTTTACCAGAAATGTGAGCATATTTCTTATAACATCCCTTAATAGAAACTGGACTCTGGGTTTGTTTTTGTTTTTTTTTAATACTAGATAAATACTACTTAACTGCTTTCCTAAGTCAATTTTCAGCTGTGCTGTCCCAGATGAAAGAGAGATGGAAGTGGTCTCAAAGAAGTGAATTTAATTTTTTTCCACCCCAATGAGAACAATGAATGTCATTGGCAGATTTCCTAGTCAATTCTATTGAGAAAGGAGGGAAATTCACATAGACTGGTCCTTTTGCACAGCCATCCCCAATTTTCTCTGGTTCCAGTTATTTTCCTGTGCAGATCATTGCAAGATAGAACCTGGGGGGCATTTCAGAGGTCTCAGGTTTTGACTGCAGCTCTGGATGCAGTGGAAGAGGTGGGGGGACCCTCCAGAAGCCCTATACGGATCTCAGATACCAAATGCTGGGGATTGAGTGAAAAAGGTAAAGAGATTTGTAGTACCGTCTCTTTAGGATCTCCTGCCCCCATAATTTTGCTGTTGTCTTTTGCACAGGAGATAGATATTCTCTGTCAAGTGGAAGCCAGCATTGCAAATCTTTGCAAGTTTTCAAATGATGTCTAAATTGATCTGAGTATGAATCTTTCTGGAGATACGATTACACAAAGTTTAGAAGTAGACTTATTTGTAATATTATGACAGAAATGATCTCAAGTAGTTGTTGTTTTTTAAATAACTCCATAACCAGGATGCTAAGTTGGTAATATTCAATGAGACACTCAGTTCTCAAGAACATTTATCAGGACATGGGTAGCCATGTTATAATCAGATGTTAGCTGGCTGACTGTGGAATTAGAATATAGGGAGGTAGATCAGCTTAATGAATAATGTCATCAATTCAGTTAATTTTATTTTCCATTAGCTAACTGGCATAAAATTCAAATTTCAGATCCTTCATGATGCCTAGAATACAGGCATTTTTTCCCAACCATTCCAAAGGGATTCATATCCTGTAGAAACCTGTTCAGAAATAATTGAATGCAAGAGGTCACCCCACTCACCACTGAGAGTTCCTCCACCTCCATATAGAACTGAGACCAAGCAGGGCCAAGCTTTTCCTCAAAAGCATAGCTATGGATTTGCTCAAGAGCCTAGACATACAGTAGTTGAGCACTAGTGCTCCAGTTTTGTTTAATAAAGTGGAGAACAACTGTTGGGTTGCAGCAGACCTTAAGCTATATCAGCTGCAGAAGAGATGAAAGCAGAGAGCTGTTCTGAGCTGAAGAGAAACCTGAGTTAGACGGGCATGAGGACAGAATGAGGAGGAGAGGCAGAGCTGGTGGTGGGAGGCGGGCCAAAGACAGCAGCTTTCCTTTACTCTTTCATTTGTTCATTCGCTCAGGAGTCAAACACAAAAGGAGTATTCTCTACCCAGGGGGGATTCTTCTAGACGCTGACAGGAACTCCTCCAGATGCTTGGAATAGTATGAGAAAAATACATGAAGTTAAGGCCTGAGTCAAACCGAAATGGGCTTGGAAAAGTAGATTGGGACAAAATTGTGGAGAAATTTGAATGCCAGACTCGAATCTGAGGAATTAGTCTTGATTCTGCAGTCAATGGAGGGAAAGAGGGATCCAATTTTAAATAAGGGAATGACATACATGGAGCCGTGCCAGGATCTATTTAGAAAAGAGAACAGAGCTATGGTGTGAACTTGGGGGTGAGGAGGGCTATCGCACTTGTTTATGTTAAAGGTAGTTAGAGCTGGAACTATACGTAGGGATGAAATTACTAGAGGAGAAGAAGTAGAATGGGGAAAAGAGAGAACCTTGGGAAACACTCATATTTTAGGACAGCAGGAGCCAAGCTAGAGGAGAGCTGGGGGAAAGGATCAGGGATAGATGCCAAAAAGGAAGTTTTCAGGATATAGAAGCTAATTAGTTAATGGTGCTTTTGTATAACCAAGGAATACAAGGATTGAGAAATGGCTATTTGAATTAGGTGCTGGAAGACCCTTGTGACTTTTAAAAGAGCAGATGGAGGAATAAGTGGAAAATGAGAATTGAAGGCAATAAGTATATTCTACTTTTTCAAGAGTTAGATCATGAAATGAAGGAGAGTAGTCTGAGAGAGCATTAATTTTGTCATTAGAAATTTTTTTGGTTGCAAGTAACAGCAAAAGCAACCCCAGGTTTGCATAACTAAAGAATCTGTGGGGGTAGTTCAGGCTTCAGGCATGGATAGATTCAGGGTTCAATCAACACTCCTGATATTTCCTGGTTTGACTTTGCTTTTTTGCTGTATGGTGGCTTCTTTTTCAGGATCCCTGTGGTGGCAAGCTAGTTGTATTACCATCAGCCTCATATCTTCCCAAGTTCAAATCCAGTGAAATCAAAAGAGAAGACTTTTACCTAGCTGCTTAAACCAAGTCTTAGAATTAGCTCTGGTTGGGCTTCAGTTGGCTTGATCGGAGTCAAGGGCCCATTCTTGATGGGGATGGAGTTCACTCGTAGGTCCAGGCCTGGAGATGGAGCCCTAAGGAAGCACATGGACCAAGAATGGGAAAGGGCATGGTTCCCTGGAGGAAAATCAAAGAACTCTTGATAGAGAATGAAGAATGGCAGTCGGTAGCAAAATTGAGTGTCCAAACACCAGGTCTGAAAGAAGATAGCTGATTGATAGAGGCCTGGAGCATAAGGGAGGGAATGCAATCAAGGTACAATGGATGATCTTCTTCTTTTTTTTTTTTTTTTTTAAACATATAATGTATTATTTGTTTCAGAGGTACAGATCTGTGGTTCAACGGTCTTACACAATTCACAGAGCTCACCGTGGCACATACCCTCCCCAGTGTCTATCACCCAGCCATGAAGGGGGCGGAAATCGGAGGGGGAGACGAACCATGAGAGACTATGGACTCTGAAAAACAAACTGAGGGTTCTAGAGGGGAGGGGGTGGGGGGATGGGTTAGCCTGGTGATGGGTATTAAAGAGGGCACGTTCTGCATGGAGCACTGGGTGTTATACGCAAACAATGAATCATGGAACACTACATCAAAAACTAATGATGTAATGTATGGTGATTAACATAACATAATAAAAAAAGGTACAATGGATGAAATCCATTTCAAAAAAAGGAAGCATTCTCAACTCTGAGATGGAAGAGAAGAAGGTAAAAAATGACACATGAACAATTTGATATGTGGGGGGTGGGGAGTTGAGGGTGCATATGCTCAAAAGGTTCAATTTTCAAGGAAACACTCAAGAGGGAATAGGTAGTATTAATTCTTTTTGAAGAATTATTTATATCTATTGCACCAATTATGACAGTGAATACCCAACAAATAGAAGCTGAAAATGAAATTCTATAGCTAGCCTATCAACTGTTTTCATTTGTTATGCTGTAGACACAATCTTCACAAAGTTTAAGCCTGAATATTTTTGCTTTACATATGTTCTTCCTTACACTTTTAATTGCACACTAGATGTATCGCAAATCACTTAGCAGTTCTACTAGAAAAGACATTTAGCTTGCTTTCGTATTTCATTAGAAGTAATGCTACAATTACTATACACTTAGCCGCTTATTTTTCCTTGAGGTATTTCTGTAGCAAATTTCCCAAGAATGGGTAATTGTGTGAAAGGGAATAAACAGTTTGTTCCTCTTAAGCATGCTGCAAAGCCACTTTTCATAAGGTATGTACAATTTTCAGTGCTCCCAGCCATACTGTGGAATTCCTACTTTCATCACACATGAAGTATTTTAGACATCTTATTTCATTAATATCTTCGTGATAACAACTACCATAACGTGCTCAGCACTTAATGTGTGTCAGGATGGGTCTACAAACTTGAGTCATGTTAATTCATTTAATTCTCCCAACACCCTGTGAGGGGGAAAACTTATGATCTTTGTTTTTACAGATAAGGAAACTGAGATCAAAGAGGTTTTTAAGTAAAGTGCTAGGAAGCGGTAGAACAGGTATTTGAACCACGGAGACCTGAATCCAGAGCCTGCATGCTCAACCACTAGGTTATATTGCCTTGTGATTGTTTTTGATTACTATTTCCCCAAGTGTTGCTAACAATTTGTAGACATTTGTGTGAGAATTTCATCATGTCCTTTTCTGTAAGATTCTTTTTTGATGGTTCTGTCCCATCAAAAGGGATAAGATAGGGACAACAGTGAGATATTTCTTATGGATTTGGATATCTCAGATGGTCTGAATGTGGAGATTTATTATAATTCTTGCATTTTTTGGTACTCCTTGCCCATATGGGAAGTTCAGAAACTAAGAATTCCATTGCTAAATATTAAAAATAAATGCAGTTGTTTCATCCATCTTGGATACCCCCAGGTCTTTTTTTAGATTCTGAGGATTCTATAATTCAACTCTGCCAGTTACCATGGAAACATACCTTCTGGGCCTGCTTGAACATCTGAAATGTGGGTACTGCTTTGATATGATAAGTTTGGGCCAACTCCTGGGAAAGGAAAGAAAAGGCATGAAGTCACAATTTTGGTATCCTCTCTCTATACTGAGCCCGGAACTTGGTGACTTCTCAGGAGGCATGTCTGAAAGCCCAGGGACAGCTAACACTTGATAGATTCTCTTGCCAAGGAATGTCAAAACTTCTAGGAATGTTACAAGAGAAAATGGTTACTCTCTGAATTCCTGAGTTTTCTCCTCCCAGAGCCCTAGGAGAGGGCTGAGAGATGGAGGCCAAAATAGAACAGATGCCAAAGGACTAAACAAGCTCTATTTAAAAGAACTTGTGAAAGATTGCAGAGGGACCCCAGTGGAACCCAATATGGACATAGCCCGTTGCAAAAATAAGGAAGAATAAAGGTATCTTTATAACGCACACTTGAGACATGGGGTGATAATGCTCGTCTTGCATGTTAAGTGAGGTTTACGTGTCTCTTTCTTTTAAGCCCTACTTCCCCCTTCACTGCCCATGTTTGTGAAAGATGAACCAAAAGGCAAGAAAGTATGTCAGAATTCCAATTGTTTTAATCCATTACAATCTGCTTTCAAATGCCAGTTTTTGTTTATCTTGTTCAAGAGTCAAAAGAAAATTAGCCACCCACAGGATCAATAGAACTGGACTTTTCTCTCTAATATACCTATCATTTTATGGGATGAATCTCTCCCCTGCCACCCATAACACATATGCACACACACACATTAAATTATAATTTTCATGACCACAGCAATGACAACTAATAAATAAATTACTGTTAAAGAAAATTGTGCATTTTGTTTCACCTTAAAAGGGAAAGAGCTATAATCAAAAAGGCAGACAATAATATGTGTTGGTGAGGAGGTGGAGAAATCAGAACCCTCACACACTGCTGGTGGAAATATAAAATGGTGCAGCTGCTTTAGAAAACATTATGCCAGTTTCTCAAAAAGTTAAACATAGAGCTACAACATATCTCAACAATTCCACCCCTAGATATGTACTCAAGAGAAATGAAACTATATACATACATGTTTATACTAGCATTACTCATAAAAGTCAAAAGGGGCAAACAACCCAAATGTCCATCAACAGTTGAATGGCTAAATAAAAGGTGGGGTAGCCATACAATGGAATATTATTCAGCAATAAAAAGGAATAAAATATTGATACCTGCTACAACATGGAGGAACCTTGAAAACTCATGCTAAGTGAAAGAAGCTCGTCACAAATGACCACCTATTCGATGATTCCATTTATATGAAATGTTCAGAATAAGCAAATCTATAGACAGAAATAGACTTATGGTTGCCCAGAGTTGGGATAGAAGGAACTGGGGGTGACCACTGGAACTCCAAAAGTGGTCTTTTTTTTTTGGAGTGGTGAAATGGTCTAAAATTGATGATAGGGATGGTTGCACAACTCTGTGAATATAAAAAAGGACAAAGAGATAATGATCCTAGGTGTATTCTGAATGCACAATATATGATTCAGTGTAAAGGGCACTTAAACACTGTCACACTTTGATGAAGCCTGAAGGAAATGGAGAAATGGAACTTCTATTATGTTCTGGGCACCATGTCATATATCTTATGTATTTTATCTCATATTATATTCTGTTAAATATTATTTGCCCTGTTTTACAGATGAAGAAACTGAAGTTTATAGGTGATAAGAAGTCACAAAACTATTAAAGAAAAGGATGGGTGGAAAATAGATTTTTTAATATTCTAAAGCTCAGATTCAATCCGATATGTGCAAAGATCACTTGTTACTGTTTTTTTTTTTCTGAGTTATAAATGGACAAATGTTAGGAAGAATAATTTTTCAGAAACTTTGTGTATATTAATAGGGCACATTTTGACTGAGGATATGAGGCTGATTATTTTTGCAGGGGTTAGGAAAGAAGGCTCTAGGGAGGGAAACGAAGGAAAGATTTCTTGGAATTACTTATGATGTTTTAAAAAAACCCACAAAAAGCATAAGATAAAGCAAGAGGAAAGCAAGGTATATTAAAATGTCTGTAATGCACTGAGTTGGGTTTTAGAAACTGATTAATAATTTACTACAAGGGTGAAAGCCACTTTTCACCTTGAGCCCAACACCACCACCTGGTTTTATCTGCACAGAGCAATTCTGCTCAGCAGGATTCTGGGGCAGAGCTCAGAGCAAGTGGAGAAAAATGCTGGGAAGTCTGCCATAGTATGGGAGGGGAGGGGGCAGCAAGAGAGTCACATACTTGATCACATACTTCAAAATTAATACAAAACATACAAGAACATTATGAGGAAGTTTACTACCAATCATCAGAAAAAATCATGAAATTCTACTCGACTTAAAATTGATTATATGATCACTGAGGTAGTGTTGTAAATGACACTGCATTTGGATTTTATGTATCCCCATGGAAGGATTTAAGATGCTTACCTGAGAATCATCCACATCCACATTAGCAAACATTACATTTTGGTACTGCAGAGACATTGCCTTCAAAATAAAGGAATAAAAGCTCCCTATTAGCTTAGCGTTAATACTAAATCACACACTAGAATTACACACTTGTCTCTTGGCAAAAACAAACAACGAACAAAAAGGTTGTTCAGGAGAGCTAAGCATCACTCTGGCATTTCACTACGGCCTGGAACTTGAAGCACCAAAGTCAAATATGGGATGACACCAAGGTCAAGGAAAGATCAGTGGCAGAACCAGAGTCTAAAGAACCAGACTGAAGGTCAGAGTTTCGAAGCTGGGAAAGGACAGGATGCAAAGAAATCATGACATGTGTGTGGTGGGTCCAGATTAACTCTGCAGGGTGAAGGGACAGGTAGTAGCTTTGTCCCAGAGTGGCCGGAGGTGGGGGGCTGCCTTCAGTGGTCTTCAAAATACAGATTTCTGAACCAAATACCCAAACTCTGCTTTTACCTTCACCTTTTGCCAGGTTTTTTGAGAGGCCTTTATGACCGAGGTGATACAAAAATATGTGCGCTGACCCCTGGCCTAATTGCTCTTTGCTTCCATTGACGTCTTCCATGCTCTACTATGTTTTGAAACTATACTTTCCAGGATCCTTTGTCAGCTGTCTTCCATGTAGGTTCTGCTAATGGGAAGCATTTGCAGGAAAACAGAAGGTGGGAGGAGGAAAGAAGCAACTCTCTTCTGATTCTGTTTTGTTCTGAAAGCATCTTTGGCAGCAATGGTGACAAAGATGTTGATAACGGGTCTGAGAGTAGTGGACGCAGCAGCAGCAGGTAAATGTCAGCTCTTGGGGTTTTTTTTCAGACAGCTGTGTTCATACTTTAAGGACACTTAATAGCATCTTGATTTGTTTGCTTTAACATCCTATCTCAGGTATTTCCAGTGACCTATTTCAAATGGGACCTCTTTCTGATGGTATGAGGTGTCCAGAGACAGTGGAGACAGGAACAGATGGAGCTTGCACTGGGAGCTGCTCCCACGGAGAAGCAGGGAGAAGCATGGCATGGGGACATTAGGTGGATATGTGCAGAGTTCTGTTGTAGGGATTCTCTCCAGTTTGTCCGTGGGTTGTGACCGAAGTGGGAGTTCTTTCTTCAGTGACCCATCAAGGTTGTGAAAATGGGGAAAAACTCTTAGATAATAGACCCAAAAGCCTCTGGGATTTCAGAGTATTTTTCAGACAGAAAAGAAGCTGATTTTGGTCAGCAGCATCTCTACGTCTGGCAGGAAAATGGTATCACCCACGAACTCTAGGGCAATTGACTTGCACTTTTAGAGTTTGAAGATATATGGATGTTCCCTAGTAGGAGTCATGGGAATGAGTTTCACCTATGTGGACATCTAATTGTATTTATGACATTTTCAGAACCTCACAAGTCTGTCAGGAAATGGATAGGGTTATGGCAGTTGCCATTTTTGCATCAAGTAGTACATATACATGGGATAGATACAGGTTCTTTGCTAGGTTGGGGTTCCCCTATGGACATTGCCTTCCCTCATTATCCCTTTCCATCCACCTAGGACCCCATCCCCAACCCCAACCACTCTTCTTCTGCTCTGTTCTTCCTCGTATGTAGTCTGCTACCATTTGGTCACCTATTCTATTGGTCTTAACTCTTAATTATCTCCTGAATTTGATCTTTCTTTTTTTCTCCAAAACCACTGCCCTAGTTTTGGGAAACCTATCACTGAGATTGTTGTCACCTTGGGTTACCTGCCTTCAGTCTTTCTAATCCATTTGTATACAGCATGGCTAAAAATATTCTCTACAACCTCCATTTGACCATGGCAAAACCCTTTTTAAAATTCTTCTATCTACAGCAACTCATTAAATTATAACATAAGGTCCTTCTTGATTTGGCCTCAACTTTCCATTTGAAGCTCATTTGTCACCACTCCCACCGTGTACACTGTAAGTTAGCCTCACAGACTATTTGTCTTCCCATGATCATACCATGCAATTTCTCAACAAATATATAACTTCTCCTTTCCCAGAAATGCTCTTTTCAGGGTTTTATGCCTGGTGATCCTCTTCACCCAGGGTCAGCAAACTGCACCCTGTAGAACAAAGCCAGGTCTCCACATGGTCTTGTAAATTAAATCTTATTGGAACACGGTTTGCCTGTTCATTTGTGCGTTGCCACTGGATGCTTCTGCACTACAACAGCGAAGCTGAGTAGTTATCACAGAGACCACAGGGCCCGCAAACTTGAAAATATTGACTGCCTTGTCCTTTTACAGAAGTTTAGCTGGCTAACTTCCATTCCACCTTCCTGCAGAGCCTGGGAAGGCAAAGGGTCCCTTGCAGCTAGAGTTCTGGATGCAAATTGGTTTTACCATTAGATACATGCAGGAAAGTTATGGAAGGCCGAAGTGAGACAGCAGGTACTTTCTTCTTGTCTTCGGATGTTTCTGCTGGAAAGCAAGACTGTGGGTAATGGAAGTGTTTGTGCTGGAGGCAGCAGCAGAAACCAGACTCAGGCTCTGGTGCCCAGACATCAGCTCTCTGGACGTCCAGAGGCACTCGTGACAGCAGGAGCCTCATGATTCTGGTTCTGATTCCCAACTGCTGCTCTATTGTCAGTTTGTTTGTTTTTTCCTCCTGGGGTGGTGGGGGGGGTGGTGGTGGCCTCCCATCACCCCCCCTCACTTCTGATTATGGCTAAGTCAGGATCCCCAAAGGTGGGTATGTGGTGTTCTTAGAGAATCATTCATGGAACCTATTCATCTAGTCTTTCAATAATTTTAAAAGCAATTAATTCCTTGTATTAAAATTTTTTTTCTGTTTAATTTGGTTTCTGTTGCCTGCTTTGATCTCTGACTAATAAAGTGACCTAGGGTAAGTAAAGCCTTTTCTCCACCCCCTTATGTACTAGGAGTTTTAAAAAATTATGCACATGGTACTTGAATACATTATCACACAAAAGTTCAAACATTACAAGAAAAATAAAGGAATCCAAATTTAACAATATTTTGTTGAAAAAAAAGCTTCTTTGATATGCATCCTTCTGTTCCCCTTTTCTGTACATATATACATGTGTTTATATACACATACATGTATATGTCTGTTTTACATAAATGGGACCATACTATATACATTTTTCTATATTGTACTCTTTTTACTTAATACTACATTGTCCTGGAGACAATGCCACCATTCCATATGGGTCTACTTGATTCTTTTTAACATCTGGATAGTATTTCAGAATGAATGCACCAAAATTTATTTTAAAACTATATTTGCATTAATCTGGATTCCAACAGGAAACAGATGGCACATTCAAATTAGGATCATTTGGGGAAGTTTATCTCCAAAGGGCTAACTATATCTATAAAGGTAGGAATGGGTATAGGAAGAGCTGCAGGAACCTGGACTAAAGAGTGGCAGAGCTGTTACTGCCTTTAGGGCAAACGTATGAAGGGAGGAGTTACTAAGCCTTAGATTTCATTGCAAATGTTACATGTTGGCTGTTGGAATTTGATCAGCTTTGACTTTGTGGCATGTGAGTATATTTATACTCTGGAAGCTGAACACTGAACACTTTTTTCTTCAAGTTTTGAGTGTCAGAATAAAGGGGCCCATGAGATAATAAAATGTTTCTTCTGGATATTCCAAGAATTTTAAGCATAGCATGGATATTGAGATGTCATGTAGCCAATTTCTGTACTTGGATATAGGTTTGTTTTTAAATCACTGTCAAAGGTTGTGGCAGTAGTTAGAATGAATTCAGGTAGATTTAAGACACTACAACAAAAATTTATGATGTACTATATGTTGGCTAACTGAACATAAAAAAAAAAAGAACAGGGAAACAAAAAAAATTTAAATTAAAAAAAAAAAAGAGTTCAAATTGAAATGTTAGAAATCTTGCCGTAAAGAAACCAGAGTATTTTTCAGTTGTGTAGAGAAATCAAAACTTCCTTAAATTTAAAGAAATAGATTTCACAAAATTGACCATAAGTATGAAACTTCTCCATGATAAGGACCAATGAAAATGCCCTGAGGTTCTTTCTGTGGTATATGATACCAAAAATAAATAAAATAGTGAAAACTTTTAAGTGGAGCAATAAGGAAATTGACTACATAAAACACTGTATAGACATTAAAGTTATAATCTGGAGACCCTACAAAAAGATGAATGAATGTGTACATGGAAAAAAGACCCAAATAAAATTATATGATTATAACTAATTAGAATATTTTACTAAGATATTTTATAAAGTAGAAAAGACATGAAAGAATATGTAAGACATAAGATCTGATAATAGGGTTGAAGGATGGGAGAAATTTATTCTTTTATATTATAGTTAAAAACAAGTATCATATTTTTTCTATAAACTATTCCAATATTTGAAAGTTCTGAACTCTGGAACTTTGGTAAAATGTCATTATTATGAATAATCCATTCATCTGTACAATTGTAGTCTTTTGCACATCTTGATGCTCCTCGCAGAATTATCCATAGATAAGTAGTATTAATCTTCTGGTGTGCATACAATGATTTAATTAGATCTTGGTATATTATCATCAGGATAATCAGGATGCTTCAAAAAACTATGATTCCATATGGCTCATAAGTGCAAACTTTTAAGATTGAGAAAATTATTAGGGGATTTAAAATTCCTTCTAAAACTGGGAAATATATACAGGTGATACTTACATGAACAAGAGGATAAATCCTTTGGCAAGGACCACACCATTTTGCTGAGAATTCAACCACCACAAGTTTGCATCCGGCAGCTTTCAAAAATGTTTTTAATTCATCCTGACACCAGAGCATAAATGAAGAAATATGCATAATCACTGCATCTCATAAAGCCTTGCAGAGAATAAATGACACTTCAGTTCTTAAAAACCTAAACGAGCTACCCTGCCACTATCGTTCTCCAGGAGACACACCTTTCCTAAAAGTCCCTGAGGTCACATACATTTACCTTTCTAAGTATATATAAGTGACACATAAATCTGCAAAAAGTGATTAGGAGTGTATTTACCAAGTGGTGGTTTGTAATGATAGGTTACCTGTGGGGAGAAGTGAGATTGGCCAATGAAAGATAAGGGGTGAAGGGCAGTGGTGGATAGTTGTTCAAGGTGGACATCTATATTTGACTTTTTTAACAAGGACCTAAACATGCATTAATAGTGAAATTTAAAACGAGAAGAAGTAATCTAACACCTTGAATCCATTTCCTGTTTTTGTTTTGTCTTGGGAGGTAATCATTACCAAAGCTGTAGTCAAACCACACATTTAAGGATTTGACATGCTTCTCACTGAATATCTTCAGTGAATTTTCCATCAGCTGTCCAGATCACCTAAGTAAAGATTTCCCTTTCTAGAACCTCAGATCATTTTATCATAATTTCCTTCCTTTATGGACAATGACTGTCCACACTAGGTTTTTCCCTCATGGCTTGTCTCCCCAACATCCTACAGAACTCAATCCTGATTTGCTCCTGAACCTCCATGGCCTCTGACTGGGCACATGGTAAGTGCTCATGCAGTGTTTAGTTGATGAATGATTTGCTAATATATAGTGTTCTGTTCAAGATTTATTTTTCCTTTTCTCACTGGAATTGCAACGATAGTAGCTAATGTACTCTGCACCTGGTGTCCTCTCCCTTAATCTTTACAACCACCCTCTGGAGTGGCTATTAGTTTTATCTCCATTTTGCAGATGAAAAAAACAAAAGTTATTAACTTTCTCCTGGTCAAGCAGCTGATTGGGGCTGCTAACCTAGGCAGCCTAATCCAGAGTCCCTTTCCTTAAGCACTACACAAAATCATTCCCTGAGTTCTTCCTAGCAATGGGATTTGCTCTCCCTCTCACTGGCCCTAATTCTATCATGTGCTCATCCCTGGACCAATCATTAAGATGGGGGGATGGGATCATTAATTAGATCAAGTCAAGCAGGGTCTATCATTGGAATTAGGGATGGGGTTAATTCCATACAAATGGCATAATGCTCTGTAATAGGGGAATCTTTTTTTTTTTTTAAAGATTTTATTTATTTATTTATTTGAGAGAGAGAGAGAGCATGAGATGGGGGAGGGTCAGAGGGAGAAGCAGACTCCCCGCTGAGCAGGGAGCCCGATGCGGGACTCGATCCAGGGACTCCAGGATCATGACCTGAGCCTAAGGCAGTCGCTTAACCAACTGAGCCACCCAGGCGCCCCGTAATAGGGGAATCTTGACAATTATGTTGCCATTTGGTTTAGTTTCAAGCAGATGAAACAGATGACTTAAAGAAGATATGCTCTCTTTCTTTACCTATATTCCTCTAGGATGGGGGTTACTTAACTCCTCAAGAGAGCTATGCCAAGCTTCCATTTCTCACTTGCTTCTGAAATTATACAGTAGATGCCATCCTCACAAGCCCTCAACACCCTTACTCCTCAGCAGTTGCTAGGGTGTAAACTGGCCTAGCAGGATCCATGAATTTGACTTGGCTAAGTCCTCTGAAGGGAATACCCCCATAGGATACATACTGATTTGACAAGTACCTATTGAGACTGATGCTATGCCAAGTAATGGACTCACTGCTAGGATACAGCTGTGTACAAAAAAAAAAAAACAAAAAAAAAAAACAGAAAAACATTTCCCTGCCTTCTTGGAGCTTATGTTTAGAGGCAGAAGCCGATGGTAAGATCAGTAAGTAAAATATGCAATGTGTTAGTGATCATTGCTAATAAAGACAAAAGGAGAAAGATAAAGCTGAAAGGAAGGAAATGAGCTGGATTGGAGTTGTAGTCTGGGTGGCCAAGGTCCACCTCAAATAGAAGGTGACATTTGGATACAGACATGGAGACAACAGGCCCTCAAGAGAGGTCTCTGAGGTATTTCAGGGGGCTAGCGAGACCCTGGGTTATTCTCTGAGATTCCCAGAAAATAAAAAAAAAGCAGTACCAAATACATTAGCAAATGTGTGCTATTTTAAAACATTTTCTTATAGCAAATCTATACAGCAATGCCTTCTTTCAATCTGATCAGCCTCATTTTTGTGACCTTATATATAGCTGTGTTTGGCGAAAATATCAGAAGTCTAAGTCAGAAGATGCTGATGGATGGCAGGCCCAGGCCCTATGCCTTCCCCCTTCCCTCCAGGTCCACGCCTCCTGTAACAGGGCCCAGCATCGGAATGTCTGGGTTCTAATGTCCATTTCCCTCCAATATGGTGTAGGACCTTAACCACTCTTTTAGAGGCAAATTTCTTCTTTATACATAAAGAAATCTCCCTAGCCTATCTATACATTTAGATTTTTTGTGGCAGTAACACTGGATAATGGATAGAAAATGGCTTTATAAAATACCACCGAAGAAATTGTTGATACTATTGACTGTCATTTTTCCTACCCTATTGCATAGGCATGTCTGAGGTTTCTGCTTTCTAGAATAAGAGAAATATACGGACTTTTACTTTCATAGAGTGTTCCAGGTACAACTAAGGTGGAATCAGTGGGATCAGGTACAGGACAGGATGTGTTAGGAGTTGGCCTGGATTCAGCTAGAGTCAGAGGAAGAAATGAGAATCAGGGAGGAACAAAACCCTTTTGATCAATTCGTCCCTTGGCTACTCTCTACAAAGTGCCATCCCTCGAGCAATAAAAAGGAGAGCAAGACTTAAAAAAATCTCCTCTTGCTACAGAGCAGTGAAGGAATACTAATAGAGGAAATCATTCTTAAAGTTTATCAAATCTGTTCTCAAGGTGGTCTCTTTTGAGATATCAGTGAAGCCAAATAAATACTTGCCATGTCTTTAATAATCTGAACCATGATTTACTGGGAATTGCTGACGAAACCTGCCTGTTGGTTCAGTTGGCTCACCGTAGCGGTTTCTCATTAAAGGATTCTAGCTGGAATAGAAGGATAACTTCTCTATGACATCATTAAACATGACATCTCAGAACCTAGAACTTTGGCGACTTGAAGCAAATTTCACTTTTCAGTCATGACTAGGTAGTCAGCCTGTGGTTAGCCAAGAGCCAGCCAACTGCAGGCCTTGTGTGCAGACCCAATAATGAGTCTGTCTACTTTTGATCTTTTGTCATCTATTTCCATGACCCCTCTTCCTTTTCCACACCCTGCAATCACCAAATGAGAAATAAGCAAGCGAATATTAAATAGATGAAGATTACTTTCATTTAGGAGTTTGAAGGGATTATTTTGCAGTTGAGAAAAATATGAAAGCCTTAATCCTATAATTGTACGTTTCCTATAAATTAGGTTTTATGAGTCATAGATTCCTTAAACTTTGTAATTTTGTTCTAATTATTTAGGAGGAAATGAAATATCACTTTTATGGACTGGATCACGGGTTGGCAAACTTTTTCTGTAAAGAACCAGATAATTTGGGCTTTCTGGACCACATGCATGTGGACTTTGTTACCTATTCTTTGTTTTCATAATCTTTTAAGAATGCAAAAACCATTCTTAGCTGGCGGGCCATACAAAAACAGCATATGCCAAACCATACACATGGTGATTTGTCATTTTTCAGAATTTAACATTAGAAAATAACCCAAAGGTGGCCATGACCGATGTTCCCCAAATCTTCTTCAGAGAAATAACAAGAAAAATGAAAGAAGTTGCAGAATTCTAGAATAACACAAAAACAGCAAAATCCTCCTTTCTGGGCTCTCCATACATCCAGTCAGGTCTCTCAGGAATGAGTTGCCTGCTTTTCCTTTTTTGTATGTATTAGATGAAGTACGCATATTTCCTGTATGGCCACAGGCCAACTTGGCTTTTGTAGCAGATATCAACAGTCACCTCCCAGTTCCTGCTTCCTCCACCTGCCACCAAAAATACACTGATTCTCCTGTGGGTGAATTTATTCCTCTTCCATTTTATAGCAGCTATGCGGATTGTGTGGGATTAATCTAACCCTAAATCCAGGGTTAGACCCTCGTTATCTTAATCCACCAACAATCTTACCTTTAGGTCAAGAGTTAATAAAGAGAGAAGCAAGCAAGAGAATGCCATTTCTAGCACCTCTGACAGCGTCAGTAAAACTTTCTCTTTCCTCATCTGGATATAAACAAGATGCTGGCTGGCAGCTCCTACAAAACACACAGGAACCCAGTTTTTGTTTAAGGCCAATATTCCACAAAGATGTGAGGACACATCGAAGAAAGTTGGGGTTTTGGTGATACCTTGATCCATTGGATTAAGCGTGGCCAGATGCTTAAGCTAAGTCTGAAATGTTCATTTCCACAATAAATTCCTTTATACTTTAAACTGGATTAAGGTGGGATTTCTGATAGTTACCCGGAAAATATTCAGATACAATATTATAGAAATTTCTCCACTTGAGTCAAACTGCAAACACTGTGACTAACATCATCATGGGTGTCTTAAAATTTCTCACATGAGGTATGTGGTAATAGACCAAAATCTAACTTCAGGGAATTTAAATTCTGGTTTCTGATATATCCAGGCTCAAAATATTCATTAACGCTCTGGAATACCCAGGGAGAACGTAGAAGGAACATGAGCTTTGGATTCAGACAAATGTTATCTTTCCACTTCATAGTATATGACAGGGGCTACACTTGGAGAAAATAAGTTGGTTTCAAATATGAAAGCTGCTCTTCTGAGATCTCAAGCAAATTATTGCTTATTTCCTCATCTGTGAAATGGGTATAATGTCCACCTCATAGGGATGTGGTGAGAATGAAGAGAGATAAAAAAAAAAAATCTAGTCACATGTGTACAAGTCCTCGCCCAAGCCAGCAAAGACATGCATTTCCTTCTGGATTCCCAAGTTCATGCTTCAGAAAGGCCTTTCTTACCTCTTAGAGAATAGAAAGCAAACAGAAATTCAATGTGCTCCCTTTTGAGCTGGCAGAACTCTAAAAAGAGAAAGAAAACCTAGCTGCCCACAAGCCTCTGATGGCATGCTAGGCTGGCCATACCAGAGTGTTGGCCAACATTTACAAACTAAATGTTTTCGGAATAAACAAAGCCTCTTATTCGTCTTGACAAAAGTCATAAGCTCTGGCAGCACTGGGCCTGTAGTCTTGTATTGCATGAGAACTTGGCAGGTGGACAGTAGTGACCGCCCCTCTGGAGGGGGCATACTCTTTCCAGTTAACCACTATCCCCACCATCTTTTACCACTTTAAGAACTCAAGGTAGAGGGGTGCCTGGGTGGCTCAGTAGTTAAGCGTCTGCCTTCGGCTCAGGTCATGATCTCAGGGTCCTGGGATCGAGCCCCGCATCGGGCTCCCTGCTCAGTGGGAAGCCTGCTTCTCCTGCTCCCACTCCCCCTGCTTGTGTTCCCTCTCTCGCTGTTTCTCTCTCTGTCAAATGAATAAAATCTTAAAAAAAAAAAAAAAGAACTCAAGGTAGAGTGGCAAGGTGCCTTTCTGTTGTGAGTGTGCAGCTACTTGACCTCTACTACAATAGGTATTTGAAGTATTTCTAATGTTGTTCCTTTCTCTTTGCCTCTAGGGTGGCCCTACTTATTTATACTACTTGCCTGGCTTCGACTGGCATTTGAGTTTGAGACCCCTGACGCTGATGTTTCTACCATTACAGCCAGGAATTTTCTGCCTGGCCATATACTGAAGATCTTATCATTTCCTTCTCCTTTTCTTTCTTTTTCATCCAAGAGGGAGAGATGGATGTTGACACATACTGAACATCCTCCAAGCCCCCAGTTAGGAATCACTGCTTTGAAGTGTGGGCTTGGTTCTAGGCATCACTTTACTTAGGTTACCTTGCAAGTACCCAGTTAGTTAAGGTGATTGTGTCTGCTCCAGAGGTGAGATGATCAAGGTACAGTACTGCAAGTTTAGACAAGTTACCTTAGGCAGAATTAATTTAGAATTCAAGTCTGGGTCACCTGTCACTGTCACGCAGGGAGGAACATGGGGTCAGCTAAAAATATGCAGGTCTCTTAGAAAGCCATTTAGCAATGGATGAACTGAACTTGGGGAGTGAATTTCTTTTTTCTCTGCATCAAGACCACATCTATCATTTCTACCTTCCTTTTCCCCATACAATTAGCTCTTCCTGAACTTTCCTCCACTGCATTTGTAAAGAAAATAGTACAGAATTAACTCTCAGGCTGCTGTACCAACAAACTCCTGCCACATCCTGGGGTTCCTGGAAGTGAGCAAGGGAGGGCCGGTAATTCTGCCTTGTCAGCACTTGTAGACTTTTCCACAGAATTTGCTCGTACTGTCAGAGTATAAGTTGACAGCTCACAGAAATCTGTTTATTCTTAACTGGAATTAAGCACTATTAAAACCCAGAAAATGGCCAGCTTCATAAAAATGGACACCTTTTTTTATGGTTTGGAGAGAAAGTGCTTAGTCGGTAAATAGGGCACAGTTCAAGTCCTGGAAAAAAGCTCCTGGTCGTCTTTTCTAGAAAAGAGCAACCAGCCTTCCCCTTTGCACTTGACTGCCTTCTTTGTTTCCCTGACATGCACTCACATGTATTTTCCTAGACTCATTTCTGACCTCATTGTTGGAAGCAGGAAGCTTGTATGTAGTCTGGGTGGAGTCTCTGAGAAGTCAGGGTGTGTGTGTGTGTGTGTTTTAGTTTATCCAGAAATTCAATTCAATTCAATTCAATTTAGTTTATCCAGGGTGGAATCCTGAGAGTGGGGTTGCGAATTTTAAACCTTGAAAAAATTGACAAGAAAAAACAGAGTGGGCAGAAGAGAAGTAAAGAGAAAAAAAGCTGATGAGAGGAAAAGGGAGAAAGGAAGGGCAAAAGAGAGAAAGTGAAAAAAATTTTTTTAAAAGAAAAAAATAAATAGATAAATCATTCCTATACATTACTTGGAATCCACCTCAGAATTTACAGAGGCACAGCAGAATGGTAAGTACCATAGGGGCGCCTGGTGGCTCAGTCGGTTAAGTATTTGACTCTTGATTTCAGCTCAGGTCATGATCTCAGGGTCATGAGATCGAGTCCCACATCAGGCTCTGTGCTGCGCGTGGGACCTGCTTGAAATTCTCTCTCCCCCCCTGGTCCCCCCCTGCCACGCCCCCAAGAATGTTAAATACCACAGAAGTAGGTAAATAACTAATAGAAAATTCAGATCATTATTAGTCTTATCCTAAGAAAAAAAGTCAGTTTTGTGCTCTTTTACCAAAAGCCCTGGTGAAATCTTCCTCTCTGTGGAGGTTTGGGCTTTGGGTGAGCGCTGGGAGGGAGTAACTCAAGGATATACGCCAGGGAAAGATAGGAGGGGCTTCTCTAAAGCGCTTTGCAGGAGAGGCGGCGGACTGGACCTACTACTAGTGTCTTACCATTCAGTATGCTCCGGAGACCAACAGTATCAGCATCACCTGGGAATTTGTTAGGGGAAGGAGCTACAGGAACAACAACAAGAAGAAGAAATGCAAGAAGGAAGATTAGGGAATTGCATACAGAAAGATTAAAGGATTTACAACTAGGACTTTATGTGCAGGAGAAGGGTGAATTCTCTTTAGTGCTGTAAAACCTTGCTAGTCAAGGTCATTTGTAAACAGTGGCATCACTTGGGAGCTTGACAGACATGCAGAACTTCAGCCTCCATCCCGTACTCATTGCATAAGAATCTGTTATTATAAGGTTCCCCAGGGGATTCTTGTGCACAACGATTTTGCAAAGCAGGGCTCTGGAGGTATGTTTCTATCAGGGAGCTGTCGGTGAACCGAGGACCAGGAGCACAAGCATTAGCATTGCCTGAGAATCCTGAGAAATGCAAATTCTTAGGCCCCACCCTGGACCTGCTGAATCCTGAATCTCTGAGGGGAGGGCCCAGATGGGTAGGTTTGTTTTTTTTTTTAATTTTTTTTTTTTAAAGATTTTATTTATTTATTTGAGAGAGAGAACATGGGAGGGGGGAGGGTCAGAGGGAGAAGCAGACTCCCTGCCGAGCAGGGAGCCTGATGTGGGGCTCGATCCTGGGACTCCAGGATCGTGACCTGAGCCGAAGGCAGTCGTTTAACCAACTGAGCCACCAGATGGGTAGGTTTTAACAAGGAGTCCAGGTGATTCTGCTGCAAGCTCAAGTTTGAGAACCATTGGGCTAGAAGTTTTTTTAAACAATGGGATTGATTTATGTTGGTCTGGTGTAGCATGTCTTTAACACCATAACGATGCAGGAGTATCATTCCAAATATTTAACACCCTGAGTGACTTGGAGGCTGATCAATCAGGATGGACAACAGCTGTGCATCTGCTCAGCGGTGGGGAGGGGGGAAGGAGGGCTGCTCTGCTAGGTATTAACACCTTCAGTTGCTGGATTTGGGGGAGGTCCAGAATGTCCTAGGGGAGGGAATGAGTCAGCCTCAATGGGTTGGGATGTGAGGGTGGGGCTCGGGGCAGAGGCTACTTATCAGCCATTATATATTCCAATAATTTAACAACTGGTTAAACTGGCCATTCCTGCCTGTATTGACCAAAGATCAGCCTTGTGGTACTGATGGGAAATGTAACAGCTCTTCCCAGAGATCAGGTGGGCAACTGCAACATTCAGATGTAAGTTTTTTACCAGACCAAAAAAAAATTTGTATTCAAAATAAACAACCATATTTGCTTGGAGTTTCAGCACTAAATGGGAATTTATAACCTTCAGTGATCCCGTGACTACTGGGAAGCAAAACCATGCAAGGTCCCTGAGCCAATGCCTAGCCTCAGGAACAGAGCCAGGAGCTCTAGGATTTGAAAGGCCCTTGGCCCTTGCTCCCAGTAATGGGTCGGGAGTCACGACGGTGGATAGTATGAAGAGTACACATCTTGGATCAGGTGGAGAAAAAGAAAGACCCAGATGGAAAAGGGCCATTCTCACTCTTCACTCAACCCCTGCACTGTGCCTTCAGGGAAGTGAAGGAAAGCGTAAGTGTGGACAACTGTGCCGGGGCCAAGCGTTCACACAAGTGAGTTACTTAGTATTATGGCGGTAGTTGGCACAGAGCGAATCCTGCCCAGGCTTCTGTGGGCAGTCTGTGGCGCCCCGCTGTGAGACGCGGAAACCGCCATAACACTTCGTTTTCTTTATATCCCCCAACTCCGAAAATCTTCATTTACTGTATCACCACATTTCCACAGGAGGCTTGCAATCTCTCTAACAGACTTGACGCTTCTTGTATAAATCTAGAGTAACTATGTATTTCTGATTACTTTTATTTCAAAAACATTTGAAAATACTGAAAACTAGAAAGTAGAAAAGCAACTGGGATACACGATCTCTAAGATTGTATTATCACCACTGTATTTTGATGTCACACACACACGTTTATATGCAGTATGTGTGCAATTCTGGGGACACCAACAGAGTGTCCTACAATTCAACTCAATTCTGACACTATCTACTCAGAGATAGCGTCAGATCCCACAGGTTGAGGGTTCAGTCCCAAAAGGACCCTGCCCCTTCAGACCTGAGTCACAAGCCCAGTTTGTTTACCTGTGCTTCTGACTGACTGGCTATGAACGAGAGGTTCCCATGACCCTCTCCTCGGGTTCGATTAATTTGCTAGAGCGGCTCACAGAGCAGAGAAACGTTTTACTTACTAGATTACCAGTTTATTGTAGAAGGAGATAACTCAGGAACAGCCAGACAGAAGAGATGCACAGGGCAAGGAATGGAGAAAGGGCTTGGAGCTCCCATGCCATCTCCAGGCGTGCCATTCTCCCTAAATGTCCACTTGGTCACCAAGCCGGAAGCTCTCTGAACCCAGTCCTTTTGGGGTTTTTATGGAGGCTCATTACATACTTATGGTTGATTAAATCAGTGGCCACTGGCAGTCGAGTTAACTTCCAGCCCTTCTCTCCTCCCCGAGTTTGGGGAGGGAGGTGGTGCTGAAAATTCCAACCCTTCTACCACAAGGTTGGTTTCCCTGGCAACCAGCCCCAGCATTAGGTTACCTCAGGGCTTTCCAAAAGTCAGCTCATTAGCACAACAAAAACATCGTTACCACCCTTATCACGGGGTCGTTACAGGGTTTTGGGAACCGGTAGAAGAGCAAATATTTATTCCTTATTATATATCTCAGTATCACAATATGTGTAATTCAGTTTCACTGAACTGCCATTATATTATAATACGATTTTGTATTTGTTCTACTCCTTAATGTTTAATGTTACGCCAGGGTCATTTTCCCATTATCTATTGTAGTCGGACCACATGATTTTTTTTTTTTTTTTTAAGTGGAGCCCAACACAGGGCTTGAACCCATGACCCTGAGATCAAGACCTGAGCTGAGATCAGGAGTTGGATGCTTAACCAACTTGAGTCACCCAGGCGCCCCCACACCACATGAGTTTTAATTGTTGCATACTACTTTATCATTTGGGTGCATCATGTTTTAATGAACTGTTTTCCTTATTTTTTACAACCTTACAGTCATAAAACAACACTGTGATGCGTGTCTAATAAACCGCTGTGGAAACTCTTATTTCTCTTAGAGTGATTTCCTAGGAATTGTTAGTGATTTTAATGTGTAATGTCAAATTTTGTCTGGAGTGCTTATGCCAATTTGCATACACTAGCAGTCCATGTACTTGTTATTATAGTTTTAAGTTTGTATTTCCTCGATTACTAATATGGTTGAACACATTTCTATTTTTTAATATAAAACTATTTAGTATTTGCCAATTTTTTTTTTACTAGATCTGTTTAATTTTTAATTTGTAAGAGGATCTTTGTATTTTAAGTGTTTTAGTAATTAATGTTTCTTTTTTAGTACAGAAATTAAATTTTTTCAGTCAAATCTCTTGATTGTGTCTTTTGACATTTTTGCATTGGTTGTATGATTGAAAAGATGTTCTTATCTTGTGGTTATTTATGTGTACCATATTTATCCTAATAACAAAAAGTAATTCTAGTTTTTACATTAAATGTTTCAAATAAAACCTATTATAAAAACCTAAGACAATCAAAATACATTGTTAAAAAACAAGATCCAACCAAGTAAAGTTGAAGATCTAATTGGCTTTATTAAATGATTCATGACTCTCGCAGCATCCCATCTACCAGGTAGAGGGGAACTCCAAAGGGCTACAGGAAGTGAAAGGTTTTTAAAGGCAGGCCCAGGAAGTCATAAACAGAAGGATTATTATAGGTGAAGTAACCTTCATTTGGGGACAAAAGGGTTTTAGTGGGTGGATTACCTTATCCTCCTGTGAGGGGATGAAGAGGGCCCAGGTGATAGACTGCTTTATTAGTACTGACTGACTAGAAAATCCCTAACTGACTGGTTAAAAGTTACATTTCTGGGGGGGTTGAAACTGCAGTTAGGTTAGGTATTAAATCTTGGCTTACTGACTTGGGTCCTTAACCTAAGATGCCATTTTGGGCGTATGGTTTTCTTTTTAACAACATAAAGGATAAAAGATGTACCCACCGCTCAACAAATAAAATATTACATACACTGCTTCCCTGCTGTGTCCATGTACCTTTTAATCTTTCTTTCACTATTTGTTGTTATGGGAAGAGAGGAGAATATACATACATTTCTCTAGAGTCAATTTACTGAATGTCAGTCAGTCTTTCTCCATTGCCTTGTGATGTTTCCTGTATAACCTACTCAAGTCCTATCTCATACAGCATGTTAAGCATTTTCTCCCCCAGTGGCTTGTGTGTTTACTCTGGCCTCAGAATCACATTTATTTGTTAAACATTTAATGAAAATATAAAAGTTAATATGATTACTAGCTCACTGCAAACTTAGCTCTGAAAAAAGAGTTCTGAGAAAATATCGATGCTGGTAAAGATAAATAAAAAATAGTTTTTCACATTAAGGCCAACAGAGTGTTAGTATATGACATATGGAGATTCGAGCTGTATGAAAGTTAAACATTTGAACATTGAATCTCCCCATGTAGGGCAGGTTTGAGGGGACGTATAAGAAAACTAAGGTTGGATGATAAGTAAACTGGGGTCAGACTATGGAGGGACTTCAAGGGGAGAACTTTGAGGTTAATAAGCAACCAAGAAGGAGCCTTAACGATGAGGAAGAGCCATTAGTATGATAATGCTCTAAAGGCTAGAGACAGGGACACTGGATTCAGAAAAGCATACTGGGAATTACAGAAATTCATTTGTGATAGAAGGAGGAATTTTACAAGAGCGGCAATGCAGAAGGCAATGTTTTCATCACGTGTAAGATAGACATAAGGCACCCACTCAACGAATACTTGTCAAGTTTGCATATACTCTAGGTATATAAAGGACAGAAAAGAGTCAGAGAATGCCACTGTTATGAGCCTTATACCTTGAAGAAGTAGTAATACCACTGATCAAAATGGGAACATCGTGTGGACTGCTGCATATCCTTTTCCCACTCAACTCACCATAACTAACCCCCAAGAAACTCTGTCCTTGTCATTTTTCTCTAAAATAATTTCTGAGGGGAATCCAAACATTCCTGTGGGTTGTTGTTTTGTTTTTTTGGTCCATCAATCCTTGGATGAGGAGTCCTGTTGTGATCACTGTTCATATGCTCTGATTTATTGGTGGTCTTAACTTCCTTACACTCTCCCCAGATCCCATGCAGGACAAGCCCTAATGTGGGCCCTTTGCAGTAGAGGTCTCTATTGATGTGGGAAACAAAGGCAGAAGAAAAATTACTAAATTTCCTTACTACTTACAGCCCATTGACAAATCCTCAAAAGAGGCAGAGTGACATTCCTCTAGGGACTTAACTGCCTCGATGTTAATACTTCGCTAAGGACAAAAGGCAATCTTAGCCCAACCCCAGAATCCTGTAAGTCTACTTCAACGTATAACAATTCCTTTGAAAACTTCCTTTATCTCTACCCCCCCAAGATACATGTTGGCAATCATCCCCCAAGCATATGACTCACCGATATACATATGAAGGGTCTCATGGCTCAGGTTTTATTAAACAGTAATAAATGACCTTTTCCCAACAATAGCTAGCCCACTCAAGGTCCTGGAAACCTTGCTTCCAAATTCCTTAGAGACTTATGCTATTCCCTAACCCCCTCCCAACTTGAAAGTATATAATGGGCCACTCCTCCTGACCCCAGTGCAGCTCCTTCTGCCCACGAATCCTGTCCCCGTGCTTTAATAAAACCACCTTTTTGCACCAAAGATGTCTCAAGAATTCTTTCTTGGCCATCAGCTTTGGACCCTAACGTCTTTTCCTACATCATCTATCATCAATAGATTAGGGTCAAACTTCTCTTATGCTACATCTAGGTCTTGGAAAAGAGTCCTGAAGGATGGGTCCAGCCCATCTCATCAGGGTAAAAGATGACTAACACTGACCTTACTTCAGCATTTTGGTTCCAAATTTTTGGCTAATTTCAGTTTCCTACTTGACCACCATGAAATTAGCAGGAACCCAGGGACCCCAACCCTGTTCACAGTCCAGCTAACTGGCCTTCTGACCCCTTTCTCTGCATTATCATGCCTGTTACTCTGAGCCTCTTGCTTTGTCTAGTTTAGCCTGCTAACGTGCTCCTCGAATTTGGGCTCTAAAAAGCCTTCACATCACCTCTGTAGAAAAGTCTGCTTTTGCCTCCGGGGCTCTACTTTGCTTCCACCCTCACCTAAACCAAGTCCCGGCTCTACTCACCTCTTCTCCCAAAGCCCACATGGCTTCTGCCTGACCTATAGTTGGACATTGCTTGCCCCAGAATCTACAATTAGTTGCTATGTACCTTAAAGTGACAATAGTTCACACTGTCCCTCAAAGAGTACCAGGACCTCTGATTGCTCCAAACCTAAATAGCCTAAATAGTTTGAGAACTGCTGATCTATAAAATGGGGCTAAGATGTCCTGGCCTGCCTACCTCACTGAGTCGTTTCGAGGATCAAGTGAGATTATATATGGAAATTGGCTTTGAAGGCTTTTAAGTGCTCCCCAAATCCATGGGATTACTATTGCCATCCTTCTGACACTGAGCAGTCACTGGGCACCTACTGAGGCATACAGATGAATGACCTAGTGAAGAGGTTCCATCTAAGCGTTAAATAGAACCTAGGTCTTGGGCGCCTGGGTGGCTCAGTTGGTTAAGCGACTGCTTTCGGCTCAGGTCATGATCCTGGAGTCCCTGGATCGAGTCCTGCATCGGGCTCTCTGCTCGGCAGGGAGCCTGCTTCTCCCTCTGACCCTCCCCCCTCTCATGTGCTCTCTCTCTCATTCTCTCTGTCTCAAATAAATAAATAAAATCTTTAAAAAAAAAAAAAGAACCTAGGTCTTAAATTTACTGAAATGGACCTTTTCCTTGGCCTACTTGGGCAAAATCCTCTTTTGGATTTTGATAACGCAAAACAAGTAGAGGATTCAGAGTATATAGCCCTTTAACTAGACTACCTTCTCTTTCTCCTTTCTTCCCTCCCTCCCTCCCTTCCTTTCTTCCTCCCTTTCCCATTTTTTTTAAAAAAATCTCAAACCATGCTTTTATACATGCAATATGGCATGTGTATGTTTGGGAACATAGAAGGGGTAGATTTCAGTGTTTTAGTCAATTTTTCTAGAAGCTGTTGGATGATCAGGTAAGTAGCTCAATCACTTGTAACTCCTTAGACCTTTCCCACTGTCATTCTTTTCAGTGATGTTCATTGGGACATATGCCAGGATCTAATTTGAGAACTCTACTCCAATATTCTGTATGTGCCGCATGATGTAGAAAAGGCACACAGTCTGCAATTCCCACCTTGCCTAAATGAACAATTCTGGGACAAAAACACCTTGTAAGAGCCTTCCCTCAGCACTGGAGCTGGTAGTGAATCAGCCCAGAATTGGCACTGGAAAACAGTTTGGTACTTGATCAAAAAATTGTGCTCTCCTCTCTCCCTATCCCTTCCCTAATTGCCTTCCTCCCTTTCTCCCCTCCAACCTCCTCCCCCAAGAGACAAACACAAAACACGATCAAAACCAATGCAGATGCATTTAGGAGATTATATTACCACTTCCAAAAATGTGAAACCACACGAATTGAAGGTTTCAAGATAAAACACAAGGCTTCACTTAATTGGCTAATTGGGGAAGGCATGGAAGCAGGTGAGGAGTAACTGGAAATAGAGAGAGAGGAAGATTTGGGAAGCAGAATCTCAGAGAAGAGTCCTCTCTTTGATATGCACAATTGATTGTTTCTTGATCTTAAATAGAGTCATTTGTAGGTGTGCCTTCAAGGCCCATTTCCCAACCACACTGCTGCACCTATAAAGCCACCACTCTCTGGGTTATAACAGTGGCATCCAGTACATTCTCATACGCTTTTATTAGGATCCAGAAACATTACAAAGAGGATGACAGCTGCCCAGTGTTGCAATTCATCTGTTCTTCCGGAGATTGCAGGTGGAGACAATCTAAACTGAGGGAAGAGGTATACACTCCCTGGAGGAAGGGCTAGTGGCAGTGGCCAAAGTTGTGTTCCTCATGGTATTCCTCCATGCATTCCATGCTTTTATTTATTTATTTGACAGAGAGAGACACAGCGAGAGAGGGAACACAAGCAGGGGGAGTGGGAGAGGGAGAAGCAGGCTTCCCGCCGAGCAGGGAGCCTGATGTGGGGCTCGATCCCAGGAGCCTGGGATCATGACCTGAGCCGAAGGCAGACGCTTAACGACTGAGCCACCCAGGCGCCCCTCTCATGGTATTCCTAATGGCGTCACCCTGGGTAAGTCCCTCACCCCTGAGTTTCATTTTTAAAATCTGAAAATCAAGAAAGTCCCTGGCCCCCGAGAACCTTAACTTTTCCAAGGCCCTTTCCCCTTCTGGTTATGACAATGTTGCAGAAAGCTGTGCCGTCAAGGGAACTGACCAATTGTGACTGCTACTGCAAAAGCTGATTTGGAAAAAAGGCATACATATTTTCTGGAAGACAGGAATATGAAACTGAAGGTCAGCACACCAGGAGAAAAGAGATATGTGATCATATCAGCAATGCGAAGATGGGAGACCAAGTCACGGTGCAGGGGTATAGTCCAGATACCACTGCCAAAAAGACAAGCCCTCCAGTGTGTGTTTATGTGACTCACCAGGGAACTCGATGACAAGGCTGAAGATGGGTGGAGCAGGTAGTTTACGTGTGTGAAAGGGAATGATTCTGTTATGAGGCACCTTAGGGAGGAAAACAGCTGGATTTAGCCAACTCCTTTTTTCCCATTGTCTCCACTCACTTACTAGGAAAACCAACAGAATCAAGGGGGAGGGTCAGGATTTGGAGAGGCATTCCACAGTGACTCATACAATCAAAACCAATGATGTTTAGGAAAGAATCTTTTTCAAATCAAAGTTCAGGGGTTCAAAGAACTCATATGTTCTTCCTTTATCTTGATGTTTATTTTCTATTAGCAATAGCAGAGTTTAAAGGACACAGAGACTCAAAAGGCTTTCCACAGATCCAGAAAGCACCTCCAGCACCGCGGGCCAGCAATTCACCTAAGGCTGTAAATTTCCATGTGTCAAATATTATATTAATATAGGGTCGGGCACCGAAGATGTCACTTGATTGCTTCATATTAAATCTGAGATACCATTATGGTGAGATATACCATTAAACTGCCAATTGTATTATGCCATGCCGTTGTAAGATGCATTTCCATCTTAGAGATGTTAATATTTTGGATGAATGAAACATGTTAAATATCCTAACTCTGCTGAATATTGTGGTTTATGTTAAAGTCTAATTTTAATTGCTACCTGGATACTGTTATATCTGGGGATGTGGTCAGGCGACTCTGGCCAAGACTTCATTAATCCTTAGGGCCTTATTCTAATACCTGGGTCAGAATGATGAACACCAAGCCAGCGGAACTAAGTGGAGGAGAGTCACTTGTGCTGTGTTGGTAGCAGGGCCACTGGGCGGTAGGGTACAGGAAAATTGATTGTCTTGGCAACTTGATAGCAAGCCACAACAACGGGCCAAGGATTAGAGTGCTCTTCAATTCCAGTTCTAGTGCTTGGCCGTGCAGTTATCTCAGTGTTGTTCCTTCTTTAGTGGAAGAGGTTTGGGGCCATCAAGGCATCAAATCCATAAGATCCATAGAATGTTTCATTCACCTGTCTAGAGGATGGGCAACATTGCACTGGGGCTAATGTCTGTATTTCCTCTGAAGAGCTTGGTTTTCGGTATTGTAATGTTTCCTCCAGTCTAGCCCGGTTGCCTGGACAGAATGTGGGATCAGGAAATAAAAGAAGCTGGGATTACACATTACACTCATTCCAGGGGACACTGGAATGAGAAAGGGCAGAACTCACTCTCCCTGTGTCCTGTGAAGTTGACCTTGGGGTGGAGGCAATGGGGTTGAGAGCAAAGTCAACAGCATCTGAGAACCCAAGAACAAATGGTAGAAAGAACAGTGTGGGAGACAGTGACTACCCTGGTGGGGTTAGGTCCGAACTGGGAGTAGAGAACATGACACAGGTAAAGGGAATGACTTGGGCAAAGGCCTGGAGATGACAACACGGGCATTCAGAGACCTGAAGCCATTCATCATGAAGTCTCAATGTGGCAATTATGACTTATGGAACATTTTGGGCTGCCCTTTAAACATAGCCTAGAGTTATTTGGTGGGACTCTAACAAAAACCAAGGCTGCTTTGTGATTAGGAACATTTTCTTTTGCAAACACCAGAAACATAGGCTGTCATAATAAACTCCCAGAGTTACAAAGCTTATTTGGGGTTGAAAATACCAGCCATATTCTAGCTAAGGTTTGTTGTCTAGAAAGCGCTGTGGCTGAGTACTCTGGACCCTAGCCTTGGACTTCAGGTGTTGGCTAGTCATTTCTAGATCTTGTAGGTATCGCTTCTCTGTACGTCAGTTTTCCTAGGGTTAAGAGGGAGCTTCGCAGAATTAGCCAAGAAGGGTTGGGGAAGGGCTAAGAAGAGGGAGGGACGCAAACATTTATTCAGCCATTGGTTGATACAAGGCATCCAAACCTCACACGTTTTGAGACAGCCTACGAGAAAATACATTTTAAATGACAACGCAGCATGCCAACTCTAAGGTGTGCAAAAAAGAGTTTGGAAATATTTCCCCTCTAATTATAGACTTCATAGAGTCTCAACAACAGCTCTTTTGAAGAATGTGGTATAACTGAGAAATGCATGCACCTCGTTTTTGCTTCTTTTTTGTGGTCTTCACCTTAATCCATTCTTTCAGGTTTTTCTAGTTTGTCAGTTCACACTCTTTATTGCCTTTGCTGACCGGATACACTTGAACTTACAGAAGCATAAACTAGCTTGAAGCACTCTGCTGGGAAAGTAAAAGATCCAGTGGACATAATGAAAGGAGGAATCTCAGTGATTCAGAAGGGTGAGGATCAGGCATGTAATTAGACAGGTCGGGACTCATGAGGGTGGAGGGAACACACCAGAATTCTATGAGGGGTGGGTGTGATCAGCATCTCTCCCCTGCCCAGTACAGGACAGCAGTCTGTACTGTAACTCTTACAGACACCCGAACAGCGGAGCTCTGTGTGGGTCTCTCTTTTTTTTTTTTTAAGATTTTATTTTATTTATTTATTTGAAAGAGAGAGAATGAGAGAGAGAGAGAGAGCACATGAGAGAGGGGAGGGTCAGAGGGAGAAGCAGACTCCCCGCCGAGCAGGGAGCCCGATGCGGGACTCGATCCAGGGACTCCAGGATCATGACCTGAGCCGAAGGCAGTCGCTTAACCAACTGAGCCACCCAGGCGCCCTGTGTGGGTCTCTTTAAAGTAGTGTGGCTTCATTCACAAAACCCAACGGCCCAGCGACGTTCCCCGGGGGAAAGCATATACTTTAAGCGGCTTTGCCCGCTGATGACTGCAGCTAGGAACACGCTGACACATGGCCCTTACAACACATTTGCAGCTTTCCATTACTTTCAAAACAGTCCATTTCATTCAGGTGCCATCCAAGTCTACATTTTGGGCCCAGGTTACCTGGAATGGCTGGTCTGTAAGATCATTAGGGGAAAAGAATGGAAGTCTGAAGTTGTTAGCACTGCCTTAAGGTCAGAGTTAGGAGGGAAACATGAGAAATTAGGTGTAAGCCCTTAAAAAAAAAGAGTATTGCTGTCGCTATGTTAGTTGTTAAGGAAGCATAAGAAAGTAATTCTGATGTAATCTGGCCAGTAAATTTGCAATGTTGTGCCAGATTCATGCACTTACCTGGGGCAGGAAACACAAGGACATACTGTAAAAATACACTGCCAGTCTCAATAATTAACTTGTTAAATCCTTTAATTTGATCATCAGCAAATATTTTTCTCCTGTGTAGAAACGTAGCTCCAAATTTATGGATATTGCTCTTGGTAGCAGTTTCCAACTTTATATTAACCTAAAGATCACCTTGATCTGAATTCTTCTCTAAAGATTCCTGAGGAAGTGTTTAAACAAAACTATACGGAGGCAAGATCTTTCAACTTACTGATGCCAATGCATACGCCAGATTAATTAGGGTAGACAGAAAGATGACCTTTTAGTGCGGGGCTTTTACACTTCCATTAATTTTTATGAATTTAAGATTACTTTTGGTGAATATGAAAGTACACTTATGAATATAAAAGGAATATATTTTCATTCAAAATAAGGCAGAAACTGTAGCCATTATGCAGGGATAATATATTTCATCGCTGTTGCTCCTTGAACCCTAATACCTGGCCTGCACTTCTGTGACTCTGTTCTTTAAATAAATATAAGTATTAACATACATAATAAATAAAAATTCTCTGCATGTTTAAAAAAAAAGAAAGTCAGAAATAAAGGGGAACTTTGGATAAGAGGTAAAAGTTTCCCAATGTTCCATGTCTTGGGGAAAATCATTACTAATAAAGTTTGGCAAATTTCTTTCTGTGCACATTTCTAGATATGAAATATTATTTGCAAACCTCATTTGCATGATGCTTTACTTCACTGTACTGTCTACATAACAAAAATAATTTAACTTACTATGAAATAAAGATCTTTTCACCTATTCAAAGTAACCCAATACAAACTGCACTTAGTAGGTACACTTTCAGAGCTGAGTTTTGTTTTCGAATGCAGTAGCTTTCCCTAGCTTCTATTTTCCGGTGCCATCCTTCTTTTTATTACTTGGCTTTCATTTTATAGTTTTATGATTATAAAATGATGAAGATCAACATAGTTTGGAAGTTGATGGGACATCAATAAGCTAAATAAAAGGTATACTGATAAGCATGTAAACTTGGTCAAGAGAGAATGTCAGGAGAAAGAAGAAGTCAACAGCTGAGGTGTGTAGGGCAGTGGAGACAACCACTAGGACAATCAAGATCTTTTTCATTGTTCCTGCACCTCTTCATAGTGTTACAATGCACCCCATGCCCTATTTGGGAGCATTTCTCCCAGGATGAAGGTGAGCTGATTGTGATTTCCTATCTGAAACAAAATCTAGTGTTTGGCTTTATTTTCCAGAAGTCTGGGGAAGTCTTTATCCTGGCACAAGTACAGTGATGGAGTGAGTGGGGATTGAGGGGGAAGCTCAGCTCTGCTTTGGACAGCAATTCTTTTGGCGAATGAGACCAGGAGCACAGTTTTGGGGAACTTCTTCCATTTGCCTTTTTCCTTCCCTTTCTCTGTCCTGCTCTTCCTATCTCCCAAAGCAGTGAGTTGTGGGATTATGACCCAGTAGTGGGCTCTCTGTTCATCTTCCAGTTCTTGCATTTCTTATTCCAGCTGTGAGAAGGAAGGGAACCACTTTGTTTTGTGAGCCATGACCATACTTTTTTCCTCCATCCACTAAGTTGAATGCCTAGAGCTTTCCACACGCTGGGGAAGGAATTAGCCAGGCTACGCCTCAGCACCAGCGCAGCATTCTGGGTGGCGGGTGGTAAGGTCCAGTAGTTACCCACTGATTCAATAAAAGGAAACCTTTATTGTTCCACATACTGTAAAGAAGATGGAGCTAGGATGAGGGGCCTCCTTTACTGTGCTTTCTCAGTACACTGCATGTGATCCTGTATTGTCCCAGCAGCACAGATGAAAGATCATTATCCTCTTCATTGTTTCCGGGACATCTCACAAAATGGCACTAATCCAGCCAAATGTTATTTAATAGCAAAATAGATTTTAATTGAAAAATCATTTTAAGTAAACCGAATAAAAATGTATAGCAGGAACTTCCCCAGTAGACAGCAGAGTATATACATTTTGTGAGTGGAGCAGCATCTATTTAATATACTTTTATATAGAAAATACAAGCATATTTAAAAATGGAAACATGTAAGAAAGTATGTCACAAGGAATAACAAAATGGAACACAAAATACAAAGGTAATCCCCAAATAACAAGTTTACGAAACAAAACAAGACCCAGCACCGTGTTGGAATTTCTTTGCATAAGTTCCAGGATGCCCAGGACTACCAGGAAGAGATGATCCTGCTTTTAGGAGAGCTGGTTGGTTGTGCAGTGGTTAAAACCCAGGCCTCCTTTTCCTGGAACAAAAAACAAAGAGATTCAACAGAAGAACTGAAGTGAAGAGGTAAAAGCTTAGGGGCTGATGAAAACAGGACTGAAAGTCTCAGATGCCTGGGCATCCTCCGTGACATTGTTTGTACGGTTGGGGGTCATTCCTTGAGAGAACACGTGCCAACCTTACGAAAAGATCTGAGAATCAGCAGAAACTTGAGTTTTGATCCTGGCTCTGTCGCCAGTCTCCCGTCTGATAATCCTCTTATCTGTAAAACAATGAGTTTGGACTTTGTGAACCTGAAGGTCCCTTACAGCATTAACAGTTTATGGTTTTTATTTATGCCATTTATTTAGGATCAATTTTCTGAAGATGCACATAGAGATCAGAGGAAACATACTCCCTTTCTTCAGGACGGAACTAACTGGGAATAATACCGGGTCTGTCTTAGTCATCAGCAGAGAAGGTTATAGGTTGAGGGATTTAATGGATACCACAGGGGTGTTTCTCCACCAACTGTCACTGATGCCTGGACACAAGCTTTACTGAGCATCTGTTTCTGTGTCTGGACTAAGTACGAGGGATACAATCTTCAAGGCACTCAATCTTGCGGGAGAGAAGGAAATTAAAAAAAAATGTCTGGAAACATGTACTGTTTTGATTTCTCAGAAAAGCTTTCTCCTCTTCCCATTTCAGGGGAATCATACTACACGGTTCTTTCTTCTGGGAATTGCCAGCCTCCTCTCCCCTTTACCCCAAAAGTAAGGTAAAGATCTTGACAAAATGACTCTTCACGTTAGTACAACATAACTCAACCTAGGACCACAGTTCACTGATACATGGTGGGCCCTTCAATTTTTAAGATTTTTAAACTGGGTCAGCACACTATTTCTGTGGATGCTGTGGTGTGACATGTAAAATGTAGATGCTGTAAGCAGTTCTGTCCTTCCACTTGAACTGAATAGCAGAGAAAACCACACTGCAGAGGATGGAGCGGGCACTGGAGAGAGGAAGGGAGACAGGAGGTGGAGAGGCTTTGCATGGCTTTCCAGTCCTCAGTCTGGTCCTACTAATGCTTAGCCACCTCATGTCTTTGGGTTCTATGCAAGGTCCTTCTATTGTGACAACATATTCCTTTCTTTAATGAAGCTAGTTAGAGTTGTGGTAAGACAGTCCTTACTAATATGTTGCTCCTAGAACAATCGATGACAGTACAAGGAGGCAGGGGCTGGCCCAGTCTTCTGGGTGGAAGATGACCTTCCCTTGAATATGGGATATGCCTCGGAGCTTATTTTGCTGAACATACACATTTGGATTCCTTTATTAAACTTTTGCATAAGAATATCTAGATTTTGTTTTCTTTATTAATAGACAGTATTTTCAAGAAGTTACTAATTATCCTTCCCCTAGTTGAGAAAGAGCTCTTATGGGAGTATTTTGATATTAGGGAACCACACAAACAACTCTGGGTGTCCTTTTCTTATTTATAAGATGAAGGAGTTGAAATAGAAAGTCTAAGATTATAAGGATGTTATAAATACTTCCTGTTCCTTTTTGAGTCACTGCCATTCTTATTTATCTTTTTTTTTTTTCCTCTCTCTCTCTTCTTTTCTTTTTTCCCCAGAAACCCATTCCAGTTTGATTTTCATTTTCTTAAATTCTTTCAACTCTGCTCTCAGGTAAAACTATCATTTTTATCTTGGAAGCTTCTACATATACAATCCAAATTTGCTCTTTGGGGTTTAATTTATTTTTTCTCTTTGCAAAGATGGCATATACTTCGGATGATATGAAGAAATTCATTGGCACAAGACTGATGTTTTTAAATGAAGTTTGTACTTAAATTTTTGTCTTTGCAAGTTGACTCTGATATTCTAATCATGATGAAATAAAAGGAAATGGAAAAATTAGAGTTGTTTTCAGTTAACTGAGTTTCCCACTTTTTAAGGTGAATATGAAAATATCCATTTGTTTTTAATGATTACTGTAAGATGGAAGTAAATATACATAATACAAATCTAAGTGATGTAATACAATAATATATATTGAAAGTCTTAAAATAGAGCTGGTAATATTCCAACATTTCAACATTTGTGAGGATAGTGCTATAATATTGAAAATATTTTATCCACTGCATGATGTAGTGTGTCTGACATTTCCTGAGGTTTAAAAAAGCTTAAATCTTGAGAGAGAAGAACGAAGCTAGACACATCATGTTCTCTGATTTCAAACTATATTACAAAGCTATGGTAATCAAAACAGTATGGTGTTGGCATAAAAACATACATAGATCAGTGAAACAGAATAAAGAGCCTAGGAATAAACCCATGCATAGATGGTCAATTAATTTATGACAAAGGAGCCAAGAATATACACTGAGGAAAGAACAATCTCTTCAACAAACATCTTGGGAAAACTGGACAGCCACATGCAAAAGGATGAAACTGGACCACTTTCTTAATCATACATAAAAATTAACCCAAAATGGATTAAAGGCTTGAATATAAGAGCTGAAACCATAAAACTCCTAGAAGAAAGCATAGGTGGCAAGCTCCTTGACATTGGTCTTGGTGATGAATTTTTTGGATTTGACAGCAAAAGCAAAGGCAACAAAAGCAAAAATCAACAAGTGGGTCTACATCAAACTAACCTGCACAGCAAAGGAAACCATCAACAAGATGAAAAGGCAACCTACTGAATGGGATCATATATCTCATAAGAGATTACTATCCAAAATATAGAAAGAGCTTATACAACCCAATAGCAAAAAAACCCCCAAAATACAAAACAAAACAAAACAAAAACCCCCAAACCAAAACACAACGCAAACAATTAGATTAAAAAATAGGCAGAGGATTTGAATAGACATTTTTCCGAAGATGACATATAGAAGGCCAACGGGTACATGAAAAGATGCCAAGATCCTCAATCATCAGGGGAATGCAGATCAACACCACAATGAGGTATCACCTCACACCTGTTGGAATGGCTATTATCAAAAAGACAAGAAAGAACAAGATGCAGCAAGAATGTGGAGAAAAGAGAACACTAATTCACCATTGGTGGGAATGGGAATTGGTGCAGCCACTGTGCAAAATGGTATGGAGGTTGCTCTAAAAATTAAAAATTAAAAATAAAACTGCCATACAACCCAGCAATTCTACTTCTACTTCTGGGTATTTATCTGAAGAAAATGAAACTACTAACTCGAAAAGATATATATGCCACCATGTTCATTGCAGCATGATTTACAATAGCCAAGATCTGAAAACAACCTAAGTGTCCACTGATGGATGAATAAAGAAAATGTGATACACACACACACACACACACACACACAGAAATACTATTCAGCCATAAAAAATGTAATCTTGCCATTTACAACAACATGGATGGCCCTTCCATCCAAACTTCCAGTTATAAAATAAATAAGTCATGGGGATGTCATGTACAGCATGGTGACTGTAGTTAATGACACTGTATTGCATATTTGAAAGTTGCTAAGATAGTAAATCTTAAAAGTTCTTACCAGGAGAAAAACATTTTATAACTGTGTGGTGATGGATGCTAACTAGATCTATTGTAATAATCATTTTGCAATATATACACAAATATCAAATCATTATGTTGTATACCTGAAACTACTTTAATGGATATCAATTATACTTCAGTAAAAAAAAGCTTAAATTATTTTTAACTATTTTCCCTTAGACTTATTTTTGTGATAATCTTTTCTCAACTATGATATTTATCTGTTTAGAAATGAGAAACCAGGGGTGCCTGGGTGGCTCAGTTGTTAAACGTCTGCCTTCGGCTCAGGTCATGATCCCAGGCTCCTGGGATCGAGCCCCGTGTCCAGCTCCCTGCTCTGCGGGAAGCCTGCTTCTCCCTCTCCCACTCCCCCTGCTTGTGTTCCCTCTCTCACTGTGTCTCTCTCTCTGTCAAATAACTAAATAAAATCTTAAAAAAAAAAAAAAAAGAAATGAGAAACCAATTGGCAGACATATTTTTACATAATTTTTTTAGTCAATTAAATACTGCATATACATACACTAGAAATATGAAACAAGATTTTTGACTTTAAAAACAAACATTTCTTATCAATCTCAATACCATTTTTTACTGTAATCAGGAATGCAAGTGAACATCAATACGAATGTATTGAGTTTATTATTTATTTTACATCCTTACATATGAATGATGCAATCTTCTGTTCAAGAGGGCAGTTTATTTGTTTAATTAACCCTTTTTCTTTTTTTTTGGTGGAAAAATATGGAATGTTTCATGAGTTTGCATGTCATCCTTTTAAACGGGCCATGCTAACCTTCTCTGAATTATTCCAATTTTAGTTTACATGCTGCCAAAGTGAGCACAAGATTATTTATTTTTGAGATATTGTTTTGTCAATTCTTAACTAATATTTCTTTGTGTTGGCTCCAGTTCAAATTTAGAGAGCATCTGAAAATGGACAGTTTTGAATGTAAAAAGCTTATGCTTAAACTAGAGATATCTTCTGGCTCTTGGGACAAATGTCCCGTGAATTTTGACCTCTTTATGTTGCAGATAAACACTCATTTCTGATTGCCTTACCTGGAGCAGTCATGGCCTGTCCAAGCCGAGAGACAGTGACATCGATTTGGTCTTATGCATTTTCCACCATTTAAGCAGGGAGACTGGCAAACAGCTGGAATGAAAAATTCACACATTTATTTAATTAATACTTAGCAAGTCGGAAGACATTCAACGAAGGCACGTAGAATAAGATCTGACTCTGTTTTCCGCTCTAACCACTGCCATTCCCCACCCACTATTTGCATTACACATTTCTGCCACTTTGTTTGACCTCATGTCATTATGTGACACCACCCACCCACTCTGTTTTTCCCTCCAAGCCAGGCAATTCTCCTATTTAAGCTCCAGGTTAAGTCCTACACCTGTGTATTAAAATCTTTGCTGATAACATTAAATCCACTGATTTTTCTCATTTGTTCTTTATGCAACCAATCTGACATACACAGTTTTGAACTGCAAATTTTTCCTATGCTCAGTTAGACTATATATCACTTGAGAGAGCTAGCAGCGAATTCTAGACACCAGACACCAACTCTTAAGACAATCAATCAGACATAGAATCTAAAATAACAAAAAGCAAAACAAACAAATAAACAAAAATAGCAGATGATTCACAAGTTCTTTGTATTTGCTAGAAAACACATTTCATGGCTTTTACCATCTTTAGCTGGAATTACAGAACCTGGAACAGAATTAAAAATTAGCCACAGATAAAACCCTGAGTGAATACCTAAAGATTTACTTTCTCACAAATCCACTGCATCATAACCACACTCTTCAATTGCATATATCTACTTGTAAAAAACTTATGGATGCTAAAAACTGATGAGGAACTGACACCCACAAGTTTAACAAAACAAAGAAAAAGGAGAACTTCCTCAAGGAAGAAAATAAAATTCCTGTTGAAAGAAGGCTGGAAGTGAGAAATGTTTCAGCCTCATTATAGCACGGAAAAGTAGGCTTTCCAGGATGAAAAACTCATCTTTGGTGAGATATAAATAAATGTCATTTCTTTAATCATTCATCCGACTTGATAAGCAAGCACTGGGCGGGAAGAGAGAGGACAAATAAAAAACCCTGTCTTCATCCTTGGGGAGCTCTTGTGGGGAGTTAAAGAGTAGGAGTGGGCCAACAGAATGCATGTATCTGCCACATAATAAAGAGGAAACTATGAAACAAAGCAGGATTAAAAATAGCAAAAATAAAACCCAATCATTGAAAACTAACTCTCCATAGATTCTGCTTACTCATAAAAAAATGACTCCTGTTCCTTCCTTTTATTTTTAAAGATTTATTTGCTAATTTTAGAGACAGTGAGTACACATGAGTGGGGGGAGGGACAGAGGGAAAGGGAGAAAGTATCTCAAGCAGACTCCATGCTGAGCATGGAGCTCGATGTGGGGCTGGGTCTTAAAACCCTGAGATCATGACCTGAGCCAAAATCAAGAGTCGGACGCTCAACTGACTGAGCGATCCAGGCACCCCACTCCTTTTCAATAGCATGATGATTTAGTGGTTTCTGACTGTACTAACAAATTCATTTTACTTCCTTGCCTAATAGCTTAACACTTTCCTCCTTCCCTATAACAGGGATGCCCCCAGTGTTCCATTTTGGGCTACCTTCTCACGTGATGGGCCTTCTGTACAGTCTTATGTTTTTCTCCATGAATGTCTTCCAGCAATGACTTACATACTGCTATCTTCAATCTAGGTGTATCTTCTGGGAACCCAAACCATCATTCAGCTGCGGATCAGAGCTCTCCCTGGTATGTTTCACAGGCTCCTCGAACTCAGCATGTGCATGCTTAACTCCTCATCTGTACCTTCAGACCTGCTCCTCTTGGGTTTTCTATCTCAGTAAATGGCAGTACCTTCCCCTCAGGGGCCCAAAACATGTATCAGTCTTGATTCATCTCAGACTTTTACTCCCACAACAAATCTATAACCAAGTAGTGAGACACCTCCCTAACTTCTTTCAAATCCACCCTTTTCAGTTATCATTTTTCCAGACTTCATTACATCTTGCCAATTCTGCTTTGTTAACTGCCTAAGTGGACTCCCAATTGTTAAGTCTTCATTTTCCATACTGCTGCCAAAATCACTTTTCTAAAAGAAAATCTCATCATGTGACTTTCCTGCTTAAAACCCTTCAGAGGCTTCCGTTGCTCATAGGACATAATCCAGCATCTTGAACTCGGCATACAATGCATTTCCTCCTCCGGCTCTGCCCCTCTCTGCAGCTTCATTTCCAGTCACACCTCTACATTCCCTCTACAGCTTCAGTTCTACTATGCTGAACACACCTGTGTTATGCTTCCATGCTTTTGACTAGAATGATCTTTCTCCTGGTGACTACTCTTGTTCTTCTTCTGAGTCTATGCTTATGAAGACTCCTGAATGTCTGCACTTGGGTAGTGTACCCGTCTTCACTGTCGTCATAACCCTTTCCAGAGAATTCAATTAGCCTGCAGTTATCTACTTATAGGCATTCTGCATCCTTCCTGTTTTTCTAGGTTAAATTCTGGAGGGCAGTTATCTACTTATAGGCATTCTGCATCCTTCCTGTTTTTCTAGGTTAAATTCTGGAGGGCAGGAGCTCCTGTTTCATATGCTGTTGTATGCTTAGTATGTAGGACATGTGAGCAGGATATGTGCTGAGGTAGCTGCTCCAAGAAAGGAACACTATATGGCTCAGTGTCATTAAGGAGCTTATGCTAGTTAGGGAGCCAAGGAGCTAAAAGAAGTACAGAAAAATCAGATCAATGGAGATTGTACCTAATTGTGTCATATCTATAGAAATGGGATGTTAGGAAATAGATTATTGTGGTATAAAGCAAGTTTGGAGATAAGAGGAAACTTAGGCAGGGCTTTTGAGGTTGGATAAGGTTTGAAGAGGTAGGGGAAAGAGGGAAACCATGAGCCTGTGCTGAGCGATGGGGGTAACAAGGAAGCCATCACTGCAGGGAACAGTGTGTGATTGGTTGGATGAAAGTTGAGTTTTACCAGGTGTGCTAAAGCCAGTCTATGTAGAGCCTTGGAAGTCAGAAGTATTTGTGCCGAAAAATTTGGGCTGGATGTGGAGACAATAGGGTACCATTTTAGGTTCTGAAATAGGGCAAAAAGATACACCAAAAGGCGTACATAATGATGTTTAGCTTGGAAGTGGAGGGACAGAATGATCAACCAGTAGACTCTGAGGGTAACTCCAAGAAGAGATCTTTTACTAGCTGGTGACAGTGGGGACAGAGTAGGATGGAGGAGGTACTGTGCAGAGAGAAGCAGAAAGGTGCTGATACTGGGAATCTCAGCAGAAGGAGTAGGAGAATCAAGGATGCCTCCACCTGGAAGAGTGGGACCACCACCTGCAAAGTAAGATGGCTGGGAAATGGCCCGAAGCATTTGTACATGACTTCAATTTGGAAATGCAGATAAAACCTCTAAGCTGATTTGTTACAAACAAATGCTCTATAGATTGCTTTTAGATTTTCAAATAAAAGCTTCGCATTTAACCTCCAATAGATTTTTCCTTTTCTACATTCACGGATGGCTGTTCTGGCTTCCGGTAGGGGGCCGACACATCTGATTTTGCAGTGACAGTACATGTCACTCCCATTTCCTTAGTTTACTTATCAACAGTACCCCTTCCGCTCTCAAAAATGTCCGAGTTTGAAAGCTAAGTTATATGGCCACCCAGCCTTAGAGCTCATAACAAGCTCTGGTGCCAACACACCTGTTCTGGCTTTTGTTTCAGCGCCCCTCCCCCCCCGCCAGAGGTGGTATGAGTATTGTTTACAGGAGGGATGGTGGAGAGTTAGAATACCAGATCAATACAGCAAGTTCTATTCTTTTAACTGTTGCCTAAAAATGTCAGACTTTTTAACAAAGGCTAAAACCTGTCATTTTAAACATTCATTTTCCAACATGAGAAACCTATCATAGGCAGGCGCTATGCTAGGTACTGGGCATGTAATGATCACAAAGAGATATCCCTGCCCTCAAGTGGCACATAATCTAGTGAACCAAGGACAGTTGGATGATCCAACAATGAAGACCTCAAAGTATAGAAAAGTAAATGTCGTATTTGAGATAGGTAAGGGTGGTTAAGGGGACGTGTTTGTCACCAATCAACAACAGTTTGGTACTGTTGTCTATGAAGAACCTTTGATTTAACTCAAATGGTATTTATTTAGAGCCTTGTTCTTTCTAAATAGTTACCACGAAGTTAGTAATCCAGTTTCATAGAGATGGAAATAAATATTCTTCTGAACCTCTGCACGTCTTCTCGATACACTGCAAAGCAGAGCAGATGACGTGAAGGAGGCTGACAACTGAGTTGACTTAGATTCTCTTCTTTGGTTTGCGACCCTGACAGGTACCTTTGATGCAGCCATAGACTTCAGCATTGAGCCTATCATTCAAGAGACCATTCTGAGGAATTCCTGAGAGGCTCTGGCACCCTTTTGTTTCCCTGCTACCTCTGAATCTGAGTCACACTCACCACCGTCCTCGGCGGTCTCATAGAGCCAAATCCACAAGAAAACAAACCCAAGAGAAAAACCTACCTGTATGACAGCGGGACCCTGTCCAGCCAGGTGGGCAGTCACACCGATAAGGGGCCACACAGCGACCACCATTCAAACAGGGGAGAATGCATATTGCTAGAAAGGAGACCAAAAACGGATTTAATCAAAATATACACATTCAGATATGTTCAAGTGTTTTCCAGGAAGAGGAAAATCTCGAATGACCCACCGGATAGTCTCCCTGGATGTGTTCTGTTTATTAATCTGTTTATTAATTAATTAAACACAATCAGGAAAGTAAGGGTGGGCCTTTAGCCTCATGAAATGACTCTAGGGCCAAATGCACTCTTTTAGAAAGGATATACCGTAATCAATGTCTGCTAAGTGCTTTGCTTTCTCTTCACAGAATAAGCAGAATGTTCTCCATTTATTATCATTTCAAATTTCCTTTTCAAATTACATGAAGTGCTCAAGAGGGTTTGGCTGTCTCGAGGCTCTCTTACTGTCCTGAATTAAATGTAAGCATGGGGTCAGAGGGGCTATCCTGTGCTGGTTTTGGCAACACATTAGCAGTGATGGGACAACTCACTCTTTGAATTTCCTTGGGGCAGAGGCCTGATGGTGACTGAATCAGGCCTCCCTTACACCCTCCATGACAATCATTTTTCCTAGAAATTACTGAGCTCTTTAAAGAGGAACAGTCTGTTTAAAAGGAGTGAGATTGTCTCTTGGCTTCCTACTCAAAGCACAGTTCTCAAGCCAATAGCACTGGCATTACCTAGGAGCTGGCTAGAAATGCAGAATCTCAGGTCCCAACCCAGAACTACTAAATCAGAGTCTGCATTTAACATCTCGCAGATGGTTTGTATGCACACTAAAGCTTGGGAAGCCTTGGTCTAATGCAGGAGGGCAGGCACATGCTCAGTGAGCTCAGCTAGGCTTGCTGTAAGGGTCCCCCAGGGTAAATGTTTCCCTGGTCTTTGGACTCTTAGCATTATAGCAGGTCAAGTTTGGGAGCCCTAAATGGGAAGGAGTGATCGGGGAGAAGAGGGAGGAAAAACATAATTTCTCTTCTTTCTTAATCATTGTGAGAATACTTGCTTTGGTGAGTTGTTAGCAGCCAAATTTATTTCCATTGTATATTTTCCTTTCTAGATTAGTTGCAATAGTTACACTTAAAACAGTTTTAGAATCTCTTATAACATGTCTGGCCTTCAAGAAAACTGATACAGACCAATGGTCATCACCCAAATGACTCCTAATGTGATTTACAGACACCACTCCCAATGAAACATGAAATCATTTTATCCTCATATATATATATTTAAGATATTGGAACAAATGTCTACAGTTTAGACATTAAAAAAAAAACATTTAAAACCACTTATTTCCATTCTCCTGAAAGTTCAAATTCAAACGTATTTTATAAGGATCAAAATTCTATATTAATTTACTAAACATTGTATAGATACTGGAGTGCCCACTTTCCCTATTTTCTTTGTTGGGAAGAACTACCCCTAATGAAAAAGAGTGAATGGCGGGCTGCAAATACTACATACAAAGTACGGTGTTATGCAACACCATGAATTTATCACAACTGCAGCAATGAGAGGCACAGCACATAAATGGACTTGAGATAGGGAAGACATAGGCTGGGAAACCCTCTATTATAAGGTCCTTCTCAAGAGGATTCTTGGGAATTGGTGACAGGAGGCATGTGGAGATGGCTCTGGGTGGATCACCATCACTATATTTTCAAGGTCACCTATATCCTAGCTCTTTTGCAACTAATTGACATATTCAGATCGACTCTAGGCCCTCTTGTCTAGTCTGCTGCAGGATTTAAGCGAATAAATTCCTTCTACCAGTAAAGCCAGTCCCCTGAGTTGGCAGCTTCCAGGCAAATTATCAGGACCCAAAGTAAGATTTAAGGACATAACATGTAAGGTTTGAGGACAGACTCACGTTCTTCACAGAGGCGCCCCATCCAGCCATCTGGACAGGAACAAGCATTGGGGCGTTGGCAGATACCTCCATTCTGACATGGGAATCGACAGACAGCTAGAAAAGAAGCAGGATGGATCATAAACCCAGGGAATTATGGAAGGGTATTTGTTGGAAAATAGGATTCCTTATTTACATTTCATAACATTTCCTAGAGGCAAGCTTTACGGAAGAGAAACAAAACTGAAACTCAAGATTCAGTCAGGGACGTGAGGGCTCTTGGAAAGGGGAATAAATCAACTTGGGTAGTTCTGAGAATATGGCTTTCAAAATTTTAGTAATCTGGGGATTCAGGGCAGAAGGGGACAAGGTGGTTTAGACAAAGGTAATCTCTTTTGGTCTGGACCAGGGGAAATGCCTCTTTCAGAAGATCTGAGAATGCCCTTCCAAAGGTGCCCTTTGATGGTCTGGTCGATAGCTCTTTGGTGCTGCCACTGTCACTCAGTGTCTTAATACAAGCACGTGAAGGAACAAACAAGCCAGCCAGCAGACACACATCTCTCATTTAACTTCTGATTTGAAGTGAAGCCTGGGCTATTCTATGAGGATGTCACCTCCTCCGCTGCCCTCTCATTCTCTTACATTCCATGTGTTAGGGATCTCGTTTCTCACTGTTGCTTTCAGACAGTTCATCTCCCTTCTCCTGCAATCACCCTTGCCTCTCTTGAGGCTCATGCCATTCATTCATTGATTTCCTCAATTCTCTCAGCCCCAACGGGTCATTAAAGACTCTGGCCTTTTCACCCCAAATCCAAATCTGACCATGGCCCATGTGGCCATGTGGAAAACCTACTCAGCAATTTGATTTTTCTTTTAGTTCCTTGGTTATGTTTGTCTTGTTCACTAGCATAGCTCTTGACTTTCAGTAAGTATTTGTAGACTGGAACAATCATTATGGTTTGTAAAAAAGTGTAAGTTTTAGGACCTACTAGGATGCCTCGTTATCTACCTCTTTCAATGTTGCAGAATTTTAAGCACAGAACCTTGTTCCCTTGTTCCCCCAAGGAGGTTTTATTGAATTCACACACAAAATTCATCCTTGGGTTGGCAAATTCAATCCAGCAAGTGAAGGGACAGCAGTGCTGATATGAGCATGGATGGAGTGCCTGTCACCAGCCCCCAACATGGCCAGGGAGACCCTGGGGTGGGCTCCACCTCCCTAGGGCTGCCCAGTACCTCCTGTGTCTTACTCTGCCCACCAGACGGGCTACCCCATCTCCAGCAGGGCTAGGAGTCTGCCCAGGATGGGGGGTAGAACTGGAATCTGCTGGAACTACCTGACTGTCCAAGAAGTGCCCTCATGGCTCACACATAACACAGCTCCCCTAGCAGCTGGAGAACACCCTGAGAGAACACTTGAGCTGAGGAGCCATGATTGACTCAGGAAGGGGCCGTGTGCTGGGCCACAGTTCTGTATGAAAGCTTTCAAAACTCAAACCCATAAAGTTAAGGAAAATGACATAGATGTCAAGGGAAAATTTAAAGCCAAGGAAAAGTAAAAGAGCATGCATACTAGCTGTTGGCCTTATCAGACTTTGATATGCATTTCCCTACAGCTTCCCTGAGAAATAACCGTTCAAAGATTCCCTTACCTCTGCAAACAGGAGGTGATGTCCAGGTTCCGTTCTCTAGGCAAACACTCCTTAGGGAACCCTCCAACATGTATCCACTGTAACACGAGTAGGTGATCATGTCCCCATACTGATAATGTATGCCTCGAGCAATCGCGTTTTCTACATGAGTTGGTGGACCACAGGATATTTCTACAGGAAAACAAAACCACAATGAAGCCTGTGCGACCAACCCAGCCAGTGGATGGAAGAGAACACAGTCTCCTCTCAAAGACTGAATTAATTTAAAGAGCAAAGATAAAATATATGAAGTTACCTTTTCACCTGTATAATAACTAAAAGATAGTAGGAGCTAAAAGCATAATCTGCTGTCTAGAAAAATGAGATGTGCAGGATCAAAGGTTTTGCCTTCCGATTCAAATGCTGAAGCTGAGCTGCTTCTTCTTTTTTTTTTTTTTTCTCAGGCAAGAAGTCTCTAGGAGCCCCAGAATGAGCTTTTGTGGATTGCCAAAGAGGTGGCTTCCAAGAGAATGTTCATGCAGGATGCCAATGAAATTAGAAAGGGAGAAGCATGGGGGTTATTTGCAGTCTACTGTTTTAGAGTAAAGATCATGAATTGCACTACTGTATATTCCATCAAGGCCATTTTATTAGTACCTAGGACAGCACCTGGTATGCAGTGGGCTCTCAAGACATGTTCGAAAAATGAGTAAATGAGTATTGTCTCTGGCCTGTCCATACTGTTTACACCCCTTGATGAGGTTTATGACATTCAAGGTTTCAAGGTTTCACATCAGTTTCCTTCTTTTCAAGGCGGTAACACAGTGACTCTTTGCTTTTGAAATATGTGAGATTGAATGATAATCCTCTCTTTTAGAAGCGACGTGTACTGTATATTTAAATAAAAAATTTTATAACTAATTTTGCCTTGAGAAGCCTTGAGATAACTAGAGTTATTTTGGGGTGGCTCACAAAACAAGGACTGGATTGGAGCTGGGACTCCAATCAGTATCCTGTTTGTATAAGTCTAACTTTTGGATGACTCTCCATGAATTCTAAAAGGTCACTTTGTGGTCATAATACTATTAAGAACTTGTCAGGGGGGATGACAATGTGTATGCTTTTTCTGAATTTTTTTCTCCTTCTAAGGTGGTTACAAACGTTAATTCAGTGAGTTAGATATCAAATATGTGTTAACGCCTACTGTGGATCAGAAACTGGAAAGAAACCAATAAAGAAAATGTGGTCCCATTGTTCAGACAAGTAGCAGAATGATGGACAACTTAAAAAGAGCTGTTGTACAGGCCTGGATACTCTACTATAGGAAAATCAAAGTGAATGTGACTAATTATGCTTAGGATTATCAGGGTACAAATTGCAGTGAAAGCGGCATTTTACTAGGCTCTAGAGCTTGAGTAGATCAGAGGGAAAGAGCTTCCAGGCTGGGGGAGCGGCAGATAGAAAGATCATGGCGAGCTGATGGCTGGATTACTGAAGTGACCAAAGCACGGATTTCAGACGACCTATACGGGAATCATCTTGGGTTCTTGCTAGAAGTGAAAATATCGGGAGTTTCTAGTTTGTAAGTCTGCATCTTACCTACGCTCCCTAGGTGATTCCCACACACGCTAAATTTTAATCACTGATTCATAAAGATAATTGTCAGGACGAGGTGAAAAGAACAAGGTAAGTTGTTGCTCATGTCCCTCAGGGAAGAGATTTTCTTCTAAGCCAGAGGCTTTCCGTTTAATAAAAAATGCAAAAGAGGGATTGAGGATAGCAAACAGGGGTAGAAACTGTCTCCTTCTCTCCGAGGCAACCCCTGAGCCTCTCAAGAATATGGAGGAATCAGGAAGCATGCACCGGAGTGCATGTCTCTCCTTACTCTGCCTTCCAGTGCTCTGAGTGGTACGTCTCAGGGAGCCGAGACCAACGTGGGGATACGCGTGCAGAACCAGGCCACTTGGCCTGCTTTAGTTCAGGCTGGTGGTCAAAGCTTATACATACGTAGTTCTCCCATTTCACTTGGAGTAGACTTTATAAGGCTAAAAGTATAGTACATATTTCCTGGAGTAAAATCAAAATTCTAATGCTGTGGTAGACCGCTAGTTGAAAATTCAGGCACTTGGGCTATTGTGTATTTCTTCCTATCATGAGATGTTGCTGAAATAAATACACCGATTCATTTATTCTTCAAAACAAACCTGTAAGATAGGTGTATTTGGGGCTATTAACACATGAGAGCCCTAAGGCTCAGAGAAGGGCACTGGCATGAATTTAGACTTAGAAAGTTTTGAGGACAGAATTCAAACCCAGGTCTTCTCTGACTCCACAATTCCCATGGCCTTCACACACACATTTCTTCTTAACTGGAGTACAAGTGTTCTGAAGATGGTTATTGCAGGCTTGATATGTTCCTAGACTATGTAGCCCAGTGTCCTGCATCTGGTTAGACTCAATGAATATTTATTAATTGATTGCTACAGAGGGAGTAGCTTGGACGACAAGGGAGCCGGAGGGTAGGAAGTTGGGCAGGGGAGATATCTTAAGTGCAGGAAGTGTGTGTGAAGAGATGTCAAGAGTTATCACAAGGCAGCAAGAGATGCTGTCGGACTGTGTGTTACGTATCAACATGGTGCTAGCCCAGAGGTTCTCAAACTGTTGTTCCAGGACCAGTATCTCCAGCAGCAACACCTGGGAACTTGTTTGAAATGCACATTCTCAGGCCTCACCCCAGAGTACTGAATCAGACATTCCAGAGAGGGGCCCAGAAATCTGTTTTAAACAAGTCTTCTAGGTGGTTCAAGTTTGAGAACCACTGTGGAATAATTTTTGTATTGCAAAGCATCCATAGCCTGTTAAAGGATAGTTTGGGGACTCTCAGAATATGGGAAAAGTATGTATTTTATTTAATTTTTTAAAAGTAATCTCTACGCTCAACCTGGGGCTCGAAATTCATGACCCTGAGATCAAGAGCTGCAGGCTCTATCCACCGAGCCAGCCAGGTGCCCTGGGAAAAAAATATATTTTAGATTTAGTATTTTGCTCATTCCTAGAAGAATGTATTTTGAAAATCTGTTCAGTGAATCCTGGCCAGATAGGTTTTAGCCTATTTCTGGAAAGTTTTTTCCTTTTATGTTTGGAATTCAAAGACCTTTTTTTTTTTAATTTTAAAAACTGTCAACAGAGAAAATGATAACCAAAAAACAGAGATATAAATATCTACATTTAAGTTACTTGATTGAAAATATCTCACAAGGATGAGAAAACATTCTGCACTAATGAAATGAGCTGGCATCCACCTGTCCATTTACTTACTTTCACATTTGGCACTTGTCAGCGTCCACGTCTCGTCGGGGTTACAGGTAATGATGCCTTGGCCTTGAAGCAGGAAGCCTTCCCTACACTTGATGGACACGTTCTGATCAACATAAAACTCCTTTTCAGAAAGCAGAGCATTCTCGGGAATCACAAAAGGAACAGGACATGGATTTGCTGTTAAATAGAAAAAAAAATGCTTACTGATATTCTCCTTCTCTTCTTAATTTATTTCTTTAAAGGCAGAGTATGATGAGCCCTCTGGAGCAGGGTTCTCAGTGATGATAATATGAGGCTTAAAAATACAGAACTTCAAACATTAAAAAAATGTGTTTTGCATCCACATGAAATTATTTTTAAGGATAAGATCAGATCAGATCTGAAAACCTCAAGTTATTCAACCACTAACACATTGTCCTAAAATTCTAAGATGGCAAATTAAATAGTTGTTTGAAATTATGGCCCAACACTGGGGAAAGAAAAGGTGTGTTAGAAATCAGGGAGTGCATTAAACATTCCTTTGGTCTTTGAAGAATATTAGGAATGCAGAGTAAAATCTTCTCATTGTCACTTTACTTTCTTTTATTGAACATCCTTCAGAAGGACGCCCTAGAGAATCATCAGACTTTTCTAAGTGAGCTGAATAAAACTTCAGATTCACACTACTTACACAGGATATTATAACATAAATTGTAGAGTTTGCAAGGCTTACTCATAAAAATGGATTCATTTTATACATTGGAAGCAAAACCAAAAAATGATTAAAACACAAGGATTTCTTAGTGCAAGTGTATGACACACATCAACATATTTCAGCAGTTTCGGTTTTTCTGCTTTTCAAAAAAGTCTTTATGAGTGAAGCAGGCATCAGCTGAATCCTAAAGACTCAGTTACTGCATTATAATACTTTAAACAATAACCAGAGCCCTCTCAATTTAGATCTTGCATGTGAATATTGTTTTCATTCTAATGCTTATAACTAGTTATCTTCATTCACTATATTTATATATACTTTATTGTATTAAAATTGCACATTAATATATTCTTTCTTCACCCTTTTCACATCCTTAATCAAATTCCTTATACATTTATGTCAAAATTTTTTCATTAAGCACATTTTTTTATTAGTGCCTTGGACTACCTGTAATAATCCAAGGAATCTGATGAAAGCTGATTCTCCGACTGGATATTCCAGATAATATGAACAGATTTTAAAAATACCCCATAGTGGGGCGCCTGGGTGGCTCAGTTGGTTAAGCGACTGCCTTCGGCTCAGGTCATGATCCTGGAGTCCCGGGATCGGGTCCCGCATCGGGCTCCCTGCTCGGCAGGGAGTCTGCTTCTCCCTCTGACCCTCCCCCCTCTCATGTGCTCTCTCTCTCATTCTCTCTCTCAAATAAATAAATAAAATCTTAAAAAAAAAATACCCCATAGTAGGGGCACCTGGGTGGCTCAGTCGGTTAAGCGTCTGCCTTCGGCTCAGGTCATGATCTCGGGGTCCTGGGATGGAGCCCGCATTGGGTTCCTTGCTCAGTGGGGAGTCTGCTTCTCCCTCTTCCTCTGTCCCTCCCCCCTGCTCATGCTCTCTCTCTCTCTCTGTCTCTCAAATAAATAAATAAAATCTTAAAAAAATACCCCATAGTATTTGGTTTGGATATGCACAGATCGCTTTCTCTGGGCCAGTGTCACTCAGTGGAGTGTCCTCTATGTTTAGACATTTGGGAAACTAATCAACGAAACTGAATCTCATGAAAACCTCTAGAGTCAACACACACGTTTGCAGAGAGGAAGTGGGTAGCTCCAAGCTCCGTGTTCAGTGCAGTATGCCTCAGGTGCCCCTTCAAGGCTGTACCCTCTATTGCAGGAATACACCACCGTGGGTCCCGTAGTAGTGTTTTCAACCTTGGCTTCTCCGTTCAGAAACCCAAGTGGAGCTTCACACCTGGTCTCTAGAAAGAAAAATGAAAGCCTCGTATTAAATGCTTCTTCCAATCCTCCTACAATTGCTAAAGGTACTCAATGCACCATATAAAATATTAAAGCCTACTCCTATGTGAAACACAAAAATATGCTTTGAAGGAGGAAAAAAACCCAGCATGTATAAGTTTTGATTTATGCATGTAGGCAATTAAAGATTGGTATTTTGCCTGTTGACTCTAGCTATCTTTATGTATATTGCCACCTTTTGTTGTTAATAATGCTGGGGGTATAAATGAACAAGCCCTATCTCAGACCAAATGAATCACAATCTCTGTGTTGTGACCTAACTTTTGGTATTAAAAGCTCCCCATATGATTTCTAATGGTCACTCAGGATTGAGAGCTAGTGGATTAGGTGCTAACCGACTCCTCTGGGCTTCAACCAGCTTGGTGAGTACTCCATACACCGGGACCATGGATCTTGGAATTACCTGGGAGCTTTAAAAACATATTGATGTGGGGTCCCACCCCCAGAGATTTGACTTAACTGATTTATCTGGGCAAGGGATTTTTCAAAGCTCCGTAGGATGCTCCAATGTGCCTAAGGCTAAAAGCCATAGGTCTAAGGCAGTGCTTCCAAACTAATGTGCATAGAAATCATCTACGGAGGGCACCTGGGTGGCTCGGTTGGTTGGGGGTCTGCCTTTGGCTCAAGTCATGATCCTGGAATCCCAGGATGGAGTCCCGCATCAGGCTCCCTGCTCAGCAGGGAGTCTGCTTCTCCCTCTGCCCTTCACCCCACTCTCTCTTGCTCTCTCTCTCTCAAATAAATAAATAAAATCTTAAAAAAAAAAGAAATCATCTAGGGATTTTGTGAAAATGCAAATCCTATTCTTTGCGGGATTTTTTCTTTCTCTTTCTAAATAACTAAATACATGGTACAAGTTCTTTGTAGAAAATTAGAAAACACAAATAAGCAAAAAGAAAATAATAGTTTTAATTCCACCACAGGGATAAAACTGTTGATATTTTTATATATTTTATTATATGCTTTTTCCCTGGGGCATATGAAAAATACAAATATTTCTGGGGGCAGAAGTGCTCATACTGAGCAACCTGATTTGAAAGATTCCTATATAATTTACTAAATTATTACATATATTGATATCTGTATCTATCAGTGAACAGACTTCCCTGAAAACTGATAGATACAGATATCAATATATTTTATTTGATAACTTAGAAAGAAAAAGAAAAAAACCCCACAGATAAAGAATAGGATTTATATAGGGGTGCCTGGGTGGCGCAGTTGGTTGAGCATCCAACTCCTGCTTTTGGCTCAGGTCGTGATCTCAGGGTCATGAGATCGTGTCCTGCGCTGGGCTCCGTGCTCAGCATGGAACCTGCTGGAGATTGTCTCTCCTTCTTCCTCTGTGACTCCTGCTCATGCGCCTGCTCTCTCATTCTCTCTCAAATAAATAAATAAATCTTTAAAAAAATAATAGGATTCATATAGAACTTTTTATTACTATCCTGCATTTTGGAGAGACCAACTATACAAACCATCATCACTGCAGTTTGAATGAAACCTGCCACAGAACTGAAACAGTCCCCTCACCAACACCATGGTGGGTTCCTATGCCAGACATACATGTATCCTTTTCATTTCCCACTCTCCTTCCCAGATACATTCATACATTTTTTGATCATGAACATCTGAGATAAAAAAAAAAAAGCTACTATCAGAAATACCCAATGATGCCTTTCTGTGACTTGAGATGTTACTCAATGCTTTTAAAAAATATTTTTCTGTATAATATTTATACAAGTTTTTGAGAACTAAAAACAGTCATATATTCTCCACTGAGTTTCAGCCACATAATATTCCTTTAAGAATTTAAGATTCCTGTATATGTAAAATCAAATCATTAATCTACCCCAGAAGATACGGTTAAAATCACAGTGAACAAAGATTTGTATACCTTGAGTCCTACTGTCAGCTTTGCCATTAACTTAATTTATGATATTGGGCAGGTCATTTCACTTCTCCTCGTCCCCCATTTACTTATTTAGGAAGATAAATAAATCTAGCTGATCTTGACTTAGTCCAGTCTAGACCAGCTGACTCATCTAAGAGACTGCTTAACTAGATAATCTAAGAGGCCAATACTAGTTTGAAAATTTGATGACTCCCCCAGGATTATCAAGAGAAAAAGGTTTAAAGCCTGCCACTTTGATAGGCTTGTACTATTTTATCTAACTGTAGTTGACCCTTGGACAACGTGGGGGTGGGGAGTGCCAACATCCCATGCTGTCAAAAATCCACATATAATTTTTGAGACCCCTGAAACTTAACTAATGAAGAGCCTGTTGACATAAACAGTTGATTAACACATATTTTGAATGTTATATGTATTATATACTGTATTCTCACAATAAAGTAAGCCAGAGAAAAGAAAACATTATTAAGAAAATCATAAGGAAGAGAAAATAAGTTTCTAGTACTGTACTTGTATTTACTGAAAAACCCCCACATGTAAGCTGATATGCCCAGTTCAAACCTGAGTTGTTTATGGGGTCGACTATATATTGTCTCTGGCAGAGGAATCATATGGGCCATGTGTTGGGAATAAACTCATGTGAATTAACTCATCTCTTGCTAAATAAACTTGGATGTTCTCATAAAATGAGTTAATGCAAAATTCCACAACTATTCATTTACTTGACAGATGTGACATCACTTTAAAAAAATGTCAGTATTGGCTAGTACCATCACCAAAAAGGGACAATGCTAAACCTTCTAATTTATAATTATTTGGGGGGGGGAAATCCACAAAATGAGACAAATAAATTCAATAGTTAAATAATTTCTAACAAAATGTTTGCCATTCCGGAGTCGGTAATCTTGTGCTCTATGCCACTTTAATCATTAATCTCTACTACAGTTTTTTACCCTTTTGTTGATTTGGTGCCCTTGAGTGAAAGCCCATCAAAGAGTCTCACACAGTTTGTGGAGATGATTAAAAAAATATTTTTTAATTGAAACACTGATTTGTAAAGGAAATGTGGCCACACTGTTATGCATCATCAGTATTGTCTTTGGGACCGCTGAATGTCATGTGACTTACTTTTGCACCTTGCTACCTCTCCACTCCACATTCTGTTCTTCTGACAAACACGTTCCTTGTTCCCCTGTGAATCAATGAAAAAAAAAAAAAGGTTATTGCCAGGATTATACCTCAATGATGAAAAGACAATAAGGGAATGCAAAGTAATCTTAGCTATGAACCTGAATCTCCCAGCACTGGAATGCTAAATGAATTCATTAAATAAATATGGTTTAAGGATGAGGCTTACACTTTCAAAAATGCTTTCACCAATTTACTTCAAAATTCATACCCGGGCTGACCAGTGTAATTAAAGGACAGACTTTCTTTCGCTTTCTATTTAAGTGACAACTGATTATAACCAATAGCAAAGGTTGATAAGGAATGCGTGTGAAATGTCAAGGAAGTATATTTGCTGAGTAAATTTTAAAAATATTTTGAATTGAATTTACTTTTCAATACCTGAGAGGTACAGCAAAGAATGGGAATTGGTTTTTTTACACCTTTGAACATGAAACAAGTCAAATATCTTATTGGTTTGAGAATTGAATTTTTTGACAATGTAACCTATCCATTAAAGATAAACTTACCCTATTAAGGGCCCAAGAATTTAAAATTTTAAATATTTGGAGAAAAATCTTTCTAAACTTTACTTCCCTACCTTCTGAAATAAAGCAAAATGAATAGAATTTACTTGAAAAATTATTTATAATTATTATTCTGAATATATTTTTGTACATTCTTCAATAGCCCATAACCCTTGATGGCTATATAGGCTGTTGGACCCCTATAGTTATTATAGGTATATATGAGCTAAGATTACTATTCTTTGACTTCTGGATATAATTTTTATGAGTCTTTGTTTCTTCCTTCTTTGTTGTTTATCTTTTACTACAATCATCAGTGTTCCTAAATAGTCAGGGAGCTGGCCTTAATGGCTTGTCATATACTTCCTCAAAATTAATAAAAAATAATTCACAAACTAAAATAGTACATTTTCCTGTGCATACATAAGTACATAAACATAGTAAAAGTATAGCAAATGTTAACAGTATTTATCTCTGGATGAAGAATACTGAAAAACTACTTTTCTTTTGCATTTTCCAACCTTTCTATAATCAACACATATTGCTTTTTTCAATAAGAAAAAAAAATGACTTTATATTAAAAGACCTGTTTACTTAATTGATTCAATTTTTCTTAGGAAGTCAGGATAATAACCCTCTATTAAAATCAACAGAATCTTTAAAAATAAAAAAAATAATATAAAATAAAGTCAGTGGAACTTTACAGGTAAAGATTTATCAGTAGACTGATAGCTCAAAGAAAATATCTTTGAATAAAAGAATAATGATGTGGGTGTCTGGGTGGCTCAGTCGGTTAAGCATCTGCCTTCGGCTCAGGTCATGATCCCAGGGTCCTGGGATCAAGTCCCGCATTGGGCTCCCTGCTCTGTGGGGAGCCTGCTTCTCCCTCTCCTCCCCACTTGTGCTCTCTATCTCACTATCTCTGTCTCTCTCTCTCAAATAAATAAAATCTAAAAAAAAAAAAGAAGAATAATGATGAAAGACATTAGGTAAAACCAAAAGAGAGGCAATAGCTCTTTGTCAGACATCTTGCTAAGGCAGAATACAGCTTCAAGATAATTTGATATCCAAAGGGCTCTGAGCAATGAAACAGGTAACAAAATCTGTGTGCATATGTTGACTTAGAACCAAGCCCCTTAATACATTACTTAGAACCTAATCTTTTAAACATATAGTATAAAATTTTATTTTATTACTTCATAGCAGATAAGGAATTTAAAGCTTGGAGAAGAACTCAAACACATGCAAAATATAACAGTAGAAAGAAAAGTAACAAACTTTGATATAGCCATCACCCACCTTATACAATTAATTCAAGGCCAACCTTGTTTCATCTAAGCCCTACCTCCTTCCTATGAATGCACTTTATTTTGAAGCAAATCCCAGACATCAAATCATTTACCAGTAATTATTTCAGTACTAATCTCTAAAAGATGTGGGCTCTTAAAACTATAACCACAATAACCAATAATACTATCACAGCTTAAAAAGTAATTCCTTAATATTAATAACAATCCTGTTAGTGGTCAAATTTCCAATTGTTGCATAAACTTTATAACTTATTGCTTTATGGTTCACTTGAATCTGGACTAAAATAAGGTCTACATGGTTTATGTACCTCTTTAAAATATAGGTTCCTTCTATTTCTTCCCCTCTTACCCTATCAATTTATTTGTTTCAGAAACTGGAAAACTGGGTCAGTTGTTCTGTAGCTACTTCTATAGACAGAATTTTGCTGATGGCTGCATTATGGTATCTCTTACCAAGTACTTCTGTCTTTGGTACTGGTAGTCAGATTTAGAGGTTTGATAAGATTCAAACTCAGCTTTTCTGCTTTTTGGCAAGACTTTTTCATATGGTGCGTTTTTCCATCCAGAGGCACATAATATCTGGTTGCCTCTTTTTTTTCTAACACCAGTAGCCATGATGATGATGACCTAAATCAACTAGTTCATAAGAGTTGCAAACTCTGAGATTTAAATTCTATCAATTATTGACTGAAATACTTCTATAAAGGAAACTTCCATTCATTTACTACTGGTTTTCTTGTCATCCAGTTAGCATGGAAAAGACAATTCTTCCCATTTCATTGTCTGTTTTCAAAATAATGAATTTGTTCATGAACATCCTCTAATAGTTACCAACTGATTTTCTGTGTCCTTATGAGTCTACTGTTACTCATAACAGATTTGATGTGTTTAGTCCATTAAAGTTATTGCCTTATTGAAGCCCAAATGGTCTCATGTTGGCCTGTGGGAACCTCATCCAGTTGGCCTCCAAGTCTTTTTAACATGTAGTCTTTAATAGGTTCCCTAATATCTCACATGACAAGCTTTTCTAGGCTAATCTTTTACATTTCATGTCCCACACCTGGCATTGGTTATTTCTGCAAGTAACTAGACATTACTCTTTCTTAAAAGTTTCTAACAGGTAGCTTAGAATGAGAACTATTGCTATAGCATGTCTCTCAATTTTGTAGTTAACACTGGGATATTCCCCAAATTTTTTAAGGTAAATCATCTACTTCCTCAAACTTAATGACCCATCTAGTTACTAAATATTAAATTTAAATTCATAAGTTTAAATTTTATACCACTTTACTTCTTAACAAATTGCAAGATTAGTACTCTCACGTTAAAAAATTAATTTCAAAACCAGAAAAACTCTCCAAATGCAATCAACCATTACATTATCATACTTCTTTTTTTCTTTTTTAAAAATCTTGTAAGGAAATGAAAAAAGATCCATGTAAGTTTAGTTCCAAATTTCATGGACCTATCTTATGACAATTCTCTGAATGCATGGTCAAAAAATTATGGAATGTACTATGCAAATTTTACAAATAACTGGCAATGAATACTTCTGCAAAACCCACATTTAAATACCACTACTACAATAAAAACAGGAAGAAGTTTCCAGAAAAACCAGATGATGACATTAGGAAATATAAGCAAGCCTCTTAAATTTGAAGTTTGATGATATGATCAATGCTTCAGCAAAATCGACTCCAGATAGGAGGGGAGGATGGCAGTAGAGTAGGAGGACCCTAGATTCACCTCATCCCACAAATACAACTAGATAACTATCAAATCATACTAAATACCCCTCAAGTCAACTTGAACACTGGCAGAACAAACTCCATAACTAAAGGTAGAGAAGAGGCCACAATGAAGAAGGTAGGGAGTGCAGAGATGCATTTTGGGAGAGAAAAAGACTATGGCCACTGCAGTGGGGAGGGAGCTGCAGTAGCAGAGAAGAGTGAGAGAGAGACTAGCACACAGGGGAGCACATGGGGAGGATGAATCCCCATAACAATTGGCTTGGAAAGCAAGAGGGCCTGAATTTCATAAGTTCTGGTGGGTTCAAAGCCTAGAGTTTTAAAGATCAGTGTGTTTGGCTCTGGAAGAGCTTGGAGGACATTGGAGTTGTTCTTAGAGAGAAGGCAGGCAAACATCCCCAGACATACAGCATGGACATAGTGATCTGAAGAATGCCTGGGGCACACAGTGGGGAGGTTAGTTGCTCATCTCAGAGTGTGTCTCAGAGAGGCAGCATTGATGGAGAGACCCCTCTGGGAACAAAGGAACTGGCAGGCACCATTCCTCACCCCCCTCAGCAGAAGCACAGGGCTACCTGCAGAAACCAGCACAGTGTCGACACTCACCACCTAACTTACTTATACCAATGCTGCCATCCTGCACTCCAGAAGAACCCTCCTTCCCAGTCACACTTGCCTCAGTCCCAGTGCAGTGGGCTCCCTACTCCAGAAGACCAGCCTAAACCCCTGCCAACACTGCACCTCCTGACCTGGGAGTTTTGCAAGGCCTCAGTTCTGGTGGTGGTGGTGATAGGTCTCATTTCACAAGCAGACCAGAGCACACCTAGTTAAATGTGCCACATTTAGGCCAGAGACAAACACTGTCCACAATTGGCAAAGAGAACCTCTGCAGACCACTGGCCTGAAGGATAAAGCAGCCAGGACACAAAAGCAGAACACATGCAACACACATTGGAGACACTCTCAGAATCACCAGGCCCTGGGGAACAAGGGATACTACACTGCAGGGCACTACAGGACCTCTTCTTCATAAAGCCATTACCCTCAAGAATAAGAGACATAGCATTCTTAACACAGAGAAACAGGCACAGAGAGTTAGATAAAATGAGAAGACAGAGGATTTTGTCCCAAATGAAAGAATGGGACAAAGCCACATCCAAAGATCTAGGCAAAACAGATATAAGTAACATGCCTGATGGAGAATTTAAAGCAATGATCATAAGGATACTCACCAGACTTCACAAAAGAATGGAGGACATCAGTGAGACCATTAACACAGAGATAAGGAATAACATAGCAGAGATAAAGGGCTCAATAAACAAAATAAGCAACATACTTAACAGAAGTAACAGCAAGCTGGAAGAAGAGGAAAGAAATAATGACACAGAAGACAGAGTAATGGAAAGTAATCAAGCTGAACAATAGCGAGAAAAAAAAATCATGCAAAATGAGAACAGATTTAGGGAACTCAGTGACTACATCAAACATAATAATATTATGGTATTATTAGCATAATATTATACTAATATTAATACTCCAAATATTATTGGAGTCCCAGAAGAAGAGAGAGAAAAGGGGGTAGAGTATTTATTTGAAGAAGTTATAGCTGAGAACTTTCCTAACTCTGGGGACAGAAACAGATATCCAGATCCAGGAGGCACAGAGAACCCCCAACAAAATCAACAAAAGCAGATCTACACCAAGACACATTGTGACTAAAATGGCAAAATATAGTGAGAAAGAAAAATATTAAAAGCAGCAAGACAAAAGAAGACAGTTACATACAAAGGAAACCCTATATGGCTATCAGTGGATTTTTTAGCAGAAACATTCCAAGCCAGAAGGGAGTTGTGAGATATATTCAAAGTGCTAAATGAGAAAAATCTACAGCCGAGAATACTCTATCCAGTAAGGCTATCACTCAGAATAGAAGGAGAGATAAAGAGTTTCCCAGACAAACAAAAACTAAAGGATTTCATGACCATTAAACCAGCCCTGCAGGAAATATTAAAGGGACTCTTTGGGTGGATAGACCAAAAATGACATAATGAAGGTAGGAAATACAAAGCAATAAAAATGAATATTTCTGTAAAAAATCAATCAAGAAACTCACAAAATAAAAGGATGTAAAATATGACACCATATACCTAAAATGTGGGGAGGTGAGGAGGAAAGAATGGGTTCAAACTTAAATATCTATCAACTTAATTTAGACTGCTATATGCAGAAGATGTTATATACAAACCTAATGGTAACCACAAATCAAAAACCACTAATAAATATGCACAGAATGAAGAGAAAGAAATCCAGATGTATTGCTAAAGAAAATCAGCAAAACATGAGAGAATTAGATAAGAAAGAATCAGAGAAAAACTTCAGAAACAGCCACAAAACAAGTAATAAAATGGCAATAAATACATATCCATCAATAATTATTTTGAATGTAAATGGACTAAATGCTCCAATCAAAAGACAGAGGGTGACAGAATGGATGAAAAACCAAGACCCATCTATAAACTGCCTACAAGAGACTCATTTTAGACCTAAAGACACCTGCAGATTGAAAGTAAGGAGATGGAGAAACATCTATCATGCACCTGGATGTCAAAAGAAAGCCAGAGTAGCAATACTTACATCAGAAAAAACCCCCTAACCAGACTTATCAAAAAAGAAAAGAGAAAGGACTGAAATAAATAAAATCATAAATGAGAGAAGAGAAATAACAACCAACACCACAGAAATATAAACAATCAGGATATTATGAAAAATGTTGGATGCAGAGAGTACTTAAAAATAAAAATCTTAGGGGCGCCTGGGTGGCTCAGTTGGTTAAGCCACTGCCTTCGGCTCAGGTCATGATCCTGGAGTCCCGGGATCGAGTCCCGCATCGGGCTCCCTGCTCCGCGGGGAGTCTGCTTCTCCCTCTCCCACTCCCCGTTTGTGTTCCCTCTCTCGCTGTGTCTTTCTCTGTCAAATAAATAAATAAAATCTTTAAAAAAAATAAAAATAAAAATAAAAATCTTAAAAAAAAAGCTTCTGTACAGTGAAAGAAACAATCAACAAAACTAAAAGGCAACCTATGGAATGGGAGAAGATATTTGAAATGACATGCCTGATAAAGGGTTAGTATCCAAAATATATAAAGAACTCAACACCCAAAAAACAAATAATTCAATTAAAAATGGGCAGAAGACATGAACAGACATTTCTCCATAGAAGACATACAGAGGGCTAACAGACACATGAAAAGATGTTCAATATCACTCACCACCAGGGAAATGCAAATCAAAACTACAATGAGATATCATGTCACACCTGTCAGAATAGCTAAAATAAAAAACACAAGAAACAACAAGTATTGGTGAGTATGTGGAGAATAAGGAACCCTCTTGCACTGTTGGTGGAAAGGCAAACTAGTGCAGTCACTGTGGAAGACATTATGGAGGTTCCTCAAAAAGTTGAAAGTAGAACTACCCTACGATCCAGCTATCACACTACTGGGTATTTACCCAAAGAATACAAGAACACTAATTTAAGGGGGTATATGCCCCCCTACATTTACTGCAGCATTATTTACAGTAGCCAAGATATGGAAGTAGCCTAAGTGTCCATCAACTGATGAATGGATAAAGAAGATGTGGTATATATTACAATGGAATATTACTCAGCCATAAAAAGAATGAAATCTTGCCATTTGCAATGACATGGATGCTAAGTGAAATAAGTCAGTCAGAGAAAGACAAATACCATATGATTTTACTCATGTGCAGAATTTAAGAAACAAAACAAGCGAACAAAGGGGAAAAGAGAAAGAGAGAGAAACAAACCGAGAAAGAGACTCTTAACTATGGAGAACGAACTGATGGTTATCAGAGGGGAGGTCGGTGGGGGGATGGGTGAAATAGGTGATGGGGATTAGGGAGGGCATTCATCATGATGAGCACTGGGTGATTTTAAAAAAAACAACTTAAAAAAAATCAACTGCAGCCTTCCCACCAAAGTAAATAGGGAGACACAGGTGTTGCTGATGGGGTTTTGATACTACAGACCAGGAGTGGTCTTGAGACCTAACTTGGTATTTGGTTAGAACTGCTCTGTGGATTTTCAGGCCACACTTGCCATACGTCAACCTGGCATCTCAACCAAGAACCCTCCAAGGTATTTAAACCCATTGCTTGAGGAAGTCTTAGTTTGTATACCTAAATCCCTATGGTCTTCTCCCCACAGTGACAGATGGACTGCCCTGTTACACAGCAGGATTAACAGGAGGCCAAAACACAGGCTTAAATGACCAACTAAAGTAACAGGATCAGTCTTGTGGCTAGTATTGCAGCTTCCTCTTCTTTTTCATGGTTCTGATTTTTTGAATTTGAGACTTACTTTGTTTTTTAAAATTATAAGTCACTTTAAATATTTCTTGGAGAGTGTTAGGATATACAGTAACAAAGTTTAAACAATCTTTTAGGGCCAAAATCAGTGAAACAAATTGGTGTTAATACTAAAAATGTTCCCAAGTATATTGGAAAAACAAATTAATTCTAGTTAACCAACTTATTCACTTACCTCTAATTCATAGCCAGGTTCACACTGATAAATAATTGTGCTTTCAAAACTGTATTTACTGCCAAACACAAACCCATGTTCTGGACTTTCAGGTTTTCCACAAGAAACTGGACTGCAGGACTCATCAGAAAATGGTGGCTCCCAGGTGCCATCAAGCTAAATAACAAATGACAGATTAGAAATTACATTTAGGGGTGCCTGCCTGGGTCAGTTGCTTAAGCGTGTGCCTTAGGCTCAGGTCATGATCCTGGAGTCCTGGGATCGAGTCCCACATTGGGCTCCCTGCTCGGTGGGGAGTCTGCTTCCCCCTCTGACCCTCCCCCCTCTCATGCTCTCTCTCTCTCTGTCTCTCAAATAAATAAATAAAATCTTTAAAAAAAAAAGAAATTACATTTAGGAGTTAATACATATGAATGAAGAAATTGGCAAATATTGGCATAGAAGAATAATCCCCAAAATGATGGTCAAAAGAGCCTAGAATTTGGTTCTACTTCTGATATGCATTACCTGTGGCCTTAAAAAAACACAGACTAATTATTAGATGGCCTTCTCAGTTATTGCTGAACAATTTTAGACATTTCTCACACACATAAAACAAATATTTTGTTCCTAATAGAATCCATTAAAAAAATCAAGAACACCAAGAAGTATGTTTTCATTACGATGAAGGAGGACTGGAAGGTTGACACAAATATTCCATGACTGATACTAATGTGTCCTTACATTTCACTTTACTGCTCCCCCCGCCCCCCACCCCACTCAGAGTTAACATCTTTCATCATCTATTTGTGTGAAGTGAGGCATACCCAGATGTTTCTCTTGAAGACTATTATTCTCTTGCTAATATTTTTCTGTTTTCTTTGAGGAAATGGTGCATGAGCTGGATAACAGTCTAAAACAGGACATTTATGGCGGGGTGCCTGGGTGGCTCAGTCGTTAAGCGTCTACCTTTGGCTCAGGTCATGATCCCAGCGTCCTGGGATGGAGCCCCACCATCAGGGCTCCCTGCTCGGCAGGAAGCCTGCTTCTCCCTCTCCCACTCACCCGCTTGTGTTCCTGCTCTCGCTAACTCTCTCTCTCTGTCAAATAAATAAATAAAATCTTTAAAAAAAATAAAATAAAACAGGACATTTATTCCACATTTGAGGTAGAATTAATTTTATATATGTGTCTGCCTCATAATTAATCATTCCCCTAATGTTGGAAATATAAGTTGCATCTAATTTTTCAATACTGTGAATAATGCTTCAATAAACATATCTTTCTACATAAATTATTCTGGGCATTACTATTAACTTTTAAAAACTATGTGGTATTGGTTTCTTTTGATATATCCTGGAACTGTTTTGGCATATTTTAGTTTTTTCCTGTAATGGTTACTTCACTATATCAGAATAATTTGTTTACTAATGATTCCTTTCTCCATGTGTGATGATTCCTTTATCAGGATGTACTTTTGATTTATTTCTTCCATTCCCCTCATTTTCCTGTCTGCTGAATCTATACCAAACCACACTGATAGGACCTTTGTAATTCTGTAATATGTCTTAATTTCAGGAAGGGCCAGAACTCCTTCAGTATTCATTCTTCAAAATTCATATTGATCTTCTCAGCCATTTATTTGTTCTATGAAGTACAGAATTGTTTTGTTGTATCAAAATAAAATATTTCTAGGCACTGAACATAGTTTTAGACAATTCCTGCATTTAAGCACTTAGAAAAGGTCTATTCTACCTTTTAGAACAGAATTCAACCCAAAACTCATTTGTGTGGGGTTTGTGTGAGGGGTCATACCTTATGTGGAGAAAGCAATGAGGGTTGTCAAAAATAAATTATCGACTCCAAAAATAAACCAAACCCATAGTCACCAATACGTCAGGGTCCTACAGGGCACACGGAGGAGCACCCAGTTGTCCACACACCCAACCCAGACAAGCTCTGGAGGAATGTTGAATTAATTCCCTGAGCATGTCCCTACAGGACAAACTTCCTGTAAGTTTATTTCAAACAGCTCAGGGTCCTTGAAAAAGCTGTCCCTCAAACTGCTTCAGCTCTAAATCTAGAAGGGACCATCTGGAATGATACCAATTTTGAGAGCGCAGTAACTCTGACAGTCATCTGACCTGCTTCCTGCGATGTTCCTGTTTTTAGGTTTGGTAGCAATGAATCACTGAGTATGCATGATTTATAAATGGAAAACCGGGAGGACTATGAAATAGTTCTTGAGTCCCTACTAAATGTCAGGTATGTACTAGATGCTTTATAAACATTAAATAATTTAATTCTTCCAATTACAGATTTACAAATAAAGGGGGGGAATAGGTCGTCACAGAGCCTGTCAATATTAGCGATGGAGTTCAAAGGAATGTTTAAGGTAAAAGTCATTTCTATACCATGCAGCCTGTCCCCCCTTTCAGCTCCTCCCTCACCCAACTCCAGCAACAGAAGAATATATCGATAACTCATTTTATTTTTCTTTCTCTGGTGAAGAGGGTGTGCTAGGGATATCTGCTCTCTAAGGTGCTGATCTAGGCATTTTCCCCCGTTTACTCTCTAGTTTCTCATTCTGACCATACAAGACATATATTGTTATACACATTTTTTCAAATAAGGAGACTGAAGCTCAGACATTTTAAGTGACTTTCTTAAAGTCACACAAGTAGTAGGTAGCAGAGATAGGATTTGATCTAAGTTACTGTCTGTTTCTGCAACCTCTGGTTTTTCTACTAAAACTGGAAACATTTGCTATCAGACAGGGCTCATTTCCCACACAAGGACACTCTTTACTACATTTATGTGTAGACCATCTGACTTATGGTTAATTTTTCATGAATATTTTGTTATAGATATTTTAACATTTTATCTCACTTTGGCAATTTTCACCTACTCTTGGCATTTTCTTAGTTTAAAAATGGGAATATTAAAAAGAAAGCTATGTTTTACAATATTTCTACCAAAAAACTCCTCAAATTCTTGACACAGTTGGAAACTTGAGACATTTTTTTCTTTTCAGGATAGTCAGATACTGCTGTAGACACACACACACACATTTAATATATATAAATGAGTTACACATACACGTTCTAGGACAGAGAATCTTACCTGACACGTTGATATGTTAACTCCCTCATAGATATACCCTTCTGCACATGACACAGAAACTTGCTTATTCACACTGAAATCATCCCCATGAACACGTATATGTGTTATATTTGCTGGAAGAGGACATTTTTTAGGGCTGCAGAAGATTCTCTCGGGAAACCAGTGACCATCTTTCTGGCAGGTGAATGTATCTATATCTGTATCCATCACATAACCTTCCAGACACCTACAATGGAAGAGCAAAATAAGTGCCTTAAAGAGAGTACAATACAGTTGGTGACTTATTCTTGGATTTAAGATGCTGTTACAAAGCTCAGTAGACATTTTATGTGATATATTGAAACTGATTTGAATGTCAAGGGAACGGCATTGCTGTGCAAAAACACCAACATAACAAATGACAAGCAGATCAGTCCTTAGCTGTCCACATTAACGATTAGCCAAGCCTAAAGTTGATTTAAATGTTGTTGACATTATTTACCCTGTTGTGGATAATACCAATATTGAATTCACTTTTATTCTGAAAATAGCAAATAGTTCAAAAAATTCTAGACAAAGCACAAAACAGACTCAGATACTAGTAAGAATATGACAATTAATATTTATTGAGAATCTACTTTATGCCAAGCACTGTTCTAAGTCCTTTATATAGGGTATTTCTTTTAATCCTGAGTAGTAGATACTATTATGTAGCAACAGTATTGGTGTTCAAACTCAAATCAACCTGGCTCTAAAATACTCTATGATTTTTTAAAATTTGCATTTATTTATTCAGCAAATGTTTACATAGCACTTATTAAATTCTAGTCACTGTTCTAAGTGTTCTACAAATATTAATTCATTTAATTCTCATGTGAACCCTATGAGCAGGTATGATTATTATCTTTATTCCCATTTAGCAGATGATGAAACTGACATCAGAGACACTAAATAACTTCCCCAGCAAGTAATAGAGATGAGATTCCTGCCTAGGGAGTCTGGTTCTAGAATCCACGCTTTCACTACTATACTACACTGCCTTTTAAATTAAACCATTTAGCTAATTAACATTTATTAGGTGGATATATTTTTTCAATTTCACAAATCACCAGGCTAGGTAGGAGTCACAGGTTTTGTAAACTTGTAATCTGTTTACTACAAGTAAAGATCTGAAACATAATCAATATATGACATGGCATAACAAATGGGGGGCTCTTGAGAAGCAGGTGATACTATGATTTCTCAAGATATGTCACACATCAACATCTGAAGAGAAAACTGAAGATGTATTTTAAAAGCAAGGGATAATTTTTGTTTTTCTTCTCAGTGCATGATCAATTACCCTTCATTTCTTATCATTTCTTATCACTGATGATACTCCCTTGGGTCTCCTCCTTACTGAAATTAGGAGAAAATGAAGGTAGGGCTAAGATGTTCACCATAGACATGTTTAAGAAGAGTAACTGAATTATTAAAATCTAAGAAGCCAATATGTGAAGGATAATCCATAATTCCTTCAGAGACATGAATAAAATCTAAATTGATTTAGAGGGTTGAGATATCTTATGGGCATTTATTCCAATAAAAATTTAACTTATAAATTTATTCCATATTCTCTTATTTCTTTTTAATAATGCATTATAGATAACTTTACAGCAAAAAGTCACCATTTGTGCATCAAATAGTTTAGTTTGTTCAAATAGCATAGGTTGGAAGTCTACTTAAGATATCTTGCTATAGGGCGCCTGGGTGGCTCAGTTGGTTAAGCGACTGCCTTCGGCTCAGGTCATGATCCTCGAGTCCCGGGATCGAGTCCCGCATCCGGCTCCCTGCTCGGCAGGGAGTCTGCTTCTCCCTCTGACCTTCCCCCCTCTCATGCTCTCTTTCTATCTCATTGTCTCTCAAATGAATAAATAAAATCTTAAAAAAAAAAAGATATCTTGCTATATATACTGATCAATGAAGGTATGTACTTTTTGACCTGAATTCTTCAGCTTTTGCCTTATTTCCCCAATATTTGCTTGTATGAATATAACCACAAAGTGGTATCATAAAGAAATTTACCAGCATGATGTTTAAAAGAAAAAAAAGCCTGGTGACTTAAGAGATGCAAAAGCCAGCTAGAGGATATCATGGTTTCATGAAGGTCAACAGAATATGATAATCATGATAATTATATTAGGGACTTCAATCTGAAAATGTAGAAGTTTATTTTTTGTAGCCAATGGATTTCTAAACAATTATGAATAGAATAAGGTCAAGCGTTAAAAGCTTCAGTTTTGGGGTGCCTGGGTGGCTCAGTCAGTTAAGCGTCTGCCTTCGGTTCAGGTCCTGATCATGGAGTCCTGGGATCAAGCCCCGCATCAGGCTCCCTGCTCAGCGGGGAGCCTGCTTCGCCCTCTGCCTGCCACCGCCCCTGCTTGCGCGCTCTCTCTCTGACAAATAAATAAATAAAATCTTTAAAAAAGTAAAAAAAATAAATAAAAGCTTCAGTTTTTGGAGAGCAGTCCAGAGATGGTATTTTCCCACTTAGCTTAATTCTTGACCTAGCACTTTTTATTTTACAATCCTCCTGTCTGCACCCTTTGGAGACACTAGAGCCATGGTCTTACCTGAGTTTCACTTTACTTTCAAAAGTGTGTGCCTCTCCAGTGGCCACTGCATTGGCGACAGATGGTGGGGGTCCACAGGACAAGGGCTCACAGACTGGATAAGGCTGGCTCCATGTCCCTTTCTCTGTACAAACCAGATCTGAACTGCCTTGTAGGACAAACCCAGATCTGCATTTGTAAGTTATCACATTTTCCTCCCAAGAGCCGCTCGCACTAATGAATGCATTTGGTATCGTTGGGGGGGAACCACAAGAAGCGTGTTCACAGTATGGGAAGCCAGAGCTCCATTGGCCATTGGCTTCACAGGTGATTTCAGAAACTCCGTGGAGCTTGAAGCCTTTGAAGCACTGAATCTGGGCTGCCTTCCCGCAGCCAAAATCTGTCCCATTGGCAGCTCCATTTTGAATCACTGGCGTGGCACACCTGCAAAGCAGGCAGGAAGGCGGGCTGCCACTCCAGGAACCATTGGAAAGACACCTTCTTGAAGGACTTCCATGGAGCTTATAGCCAGGAAAGCACTGATATTGTATATGCCCCCCGTGATAAAAGGAGAAGCCATTAGAAAAGCCATGGGGAAGATCTTTAGGAGGGCCGCAGTTGACTGGTTTACAGAAAGGAAACTCTGCATCCCAGTTGCCATTGGACTGACAGGTGAGTTTTGGAGCACCATGCAACATGTAGCCATCCTGACAGTGGAACACCACTTCCTTTCCAAAGCCATAGTCCAGGCCATCCATCACTCCATTCGCCACCTGCGGTGGGGTGGCACATCTGATGGGCACACAGATGGGAGTGGTTCCATTCCAACTTCCGTTGGCAAGACAGACGCGACTCCTGGCTCCCTCAAGTAAGAACCCGACATTGCAAGTGTACTCAACCTCTTTTTGGAATGTATATTCATTTCCTTTCACCTGGCCATTGGCTGAGACTGGAGGTGACCCACAGTCCACAGGAACACAAATTGGCTCATTCTCATCCCAATTTTTATTTTGTTGGCACGTTCTCCTCTCGGGGCCATTCAACACATACCCAGGATTACACTCATAGTACAACACACTCAGGTATGTGTAGTTGCTTCCTTTGATGGAGCCATTCATAAGTGGATTTGGTGTTTTGCACGAAATGGCCTCACACCTTGGAGAAACACCACTCCATTCTTTGTTCTGTAGACAAAATCTTATGTCGGAGCCCAGCAGAACGTGTCCAAGTTTGCAGCTATACTGTACAGCATTGCCCATGGTCGTCTCTGTAAAATGCAAAAAGCCATTTTCAGGAGCAATGGGCAAGTCACACTCAATTGAAATGCAGGATGGGGCACTGCCATTCCAAGTGCCATCTTCCTGGCACATCAGCACAGGGCTCCCTAAAAGCTCATATCCTGGATTACAGGTGTATGAAACAATGGTGCCATATAGAAAGTTTGCTGAATGTGTAGTAGGAGATCCTTTTGTGCTTTCCCCGGTTTTAGCCCCTGCTGTCAGATGGTGAGGAGGGCGAGGAGTCAGATATGGAACTTCCATCATATCTTCTTCTTCTCCAAAATATCCCTGACCATCTTTCACCTTAGTACATTCTCCAAAATCAATATGAGGCGGGAGACCACAGTCTATGGGTACACATGTTGGTATGAAGCTTGACCATCCTGACTCTTCACAGGTCTGCATGGCATGACCAGCTACCTGGAACCCAGGTAAGCAGCTGTAGATGATCATGGCCCCGTAGCTGTAATCTGCGCCTTCTACAAAACCATTTTCAATGGGTTGTGGGGGATTACAGTGGATGGCACTGCATGATGGAACATCCATATCCCAATCGCCTGTCTCTAAACAAGTCAAGGCTTTGGGACCTTCCAGCCTGAAGCCTCGGTCACAGGAGTATGTAATGGTTTGCCCATAGTGTAGGTTCGTGTAAGAGAATTTGCCATTTGAAATCTCCTTGGGCATTGGGCACTCAATGGGTTTACAGGTGGGTTTTCCTCCAAGCCAGTGACCATTTTCTCCACAAAGGATGGTAGTATTTCCCACCAGCTCAAAGCCGGGCTTGCAGGTATAGAGAGCTGTGCTGAGATAGGCAAGACCTTGTACATCGATGATGCCGTTGAGAATTTCCTCAGGGTGGGGACATTCCACGGGGACACATTCTGGCAGTGGAAAACTCCATGTCCCATCAGCTTGGCAGGAGGTGGTAGGATCCCCTCTCAGGAAAAATCCATCCACACAAGAATACTTGACAGTACTTCCAAAATGAAGAGCTGAAGAAGGAGCGGGGACACCAAAGGAAATGAGGGGAGGTGGGAGGCAAAGAACCATCTTACAAAGAGGAAAAGAATCATTCCATTGCTGTGATGGCAAGCATTTCAGGACGGAGGGCCCCTGAAGGGCATGTCCTTCTTTACAAGAAAATGTCACCACTCCTACTTCAGTAGCTAACTCCTTCAGGACGAGCTGGTTTTCCAAGAGGGGAGGCTCTGGGCACTTGGCAGGCACACACTTCTGGTTTGGCTTCTTATTCCATTTGCCAGATTTCTGGCACGTCCAAGAATTATCACCGATAAGCTCATAACCCTCATTACAGAAAAACTGAACCTTGGACCCTACTTCAAAATTTTCTCCTTTCATGTAGCCGTTCTGGATCGGGGGAGGTTTTCCACAGTTGAGAGGGATGCACGACAGAGGGGATTCACTGTGCCAGTGGCGATTGGCTTGACAGACAAATACAGGACTTCCAACTGACTTATAGCCTGGATTACACCGATATCTCGCTTCACTCTCAAAGATCCTGCCAGTTGTATGCTGTATAATAGGGAGAAAACACTTAAGTATAATTTGTATAACAAATAATATAATTAACTAAATACACTGAATAGTAATAAAAAAATAGACTAAAATGCCTATGTTAAAACAAATCAGTTAAGACATAAGCAAATAAAGATTTATGTTTTTTTCAATCAGGTCTATTCTATTTTTAGTAAGTGAAAAGGACAGGTCAAATTAGGTAATCCCTATTGCAGAAATGCCTACCAAAAGGCTGAGCCTATAATAAGTAAAAGATCAATAGTTTTAAATTGATGATTTGGTAGACTACTCCCCAAAGTTATAAATTACTTAGTAAGTTCAAAAACATCTTGCTCACCAAAGCAATGCTCTCGTTTGTTGCTTTAACCACAGAGAAGGAAACATACGCATACAACCTACATTTGTTAATGTTGTCAAAAAAAGCAAATAAAATATTTTTCATGGTTATATTCCTAAGAGTACAAAGTTTTGTGTTCATTCTTAACATACTTTTAAAATTGCTGCTATAAAGATGGGAAATTATTTTATCTTTTAAAGCAAAAGTTAATATTCATGATCTCAACACTTAAATAAATAAGTGACTAATATGATTACAGGTAATTTTTAGGCACTACCAAAGATGAGTTAGTTATGCAAATGTTCAAAAGATTATCATGGTAAAAAGTCTAGCTTGCCTGCTATAGTGAACTTCTTGCTCTAGTGCATGTAACTCTTTGTTTTGTTTACTTATTATTTCTTGGGTACCCCACACATATGTAAGCGCCACGCCATCACAGACCTAATCTGTATTGTTAAATACTAGCTCTCCAATGCTTACCTGGCACCTAGTAAGAGCTTCAGAGATATTTGTTAAATGAAGAAAGCCTCCTTATCTATATATACTCTCTTCCAATGGAACACTACTACATTGGAGCAAAGGCGTTAAACAGAAGGTGTTTACTGTTGTTTTAGAATATAAAGGAGAAAAGGTATTATGTATGTGTGGGTTTTTACATAATGTTTAATTAGAATATTGTCTTTTTAAAATAGCCCTTGATTTGGGGAAATAGATTAGGCACATACTAATGTGAAAGGAAAATATGTGTGGATCTGATAGAACCCTTTGTCCTGGTGAAACTACCTTTAGGTCCACTGAAAGAGAACTGTAATAACTGCATTATAGTGAATGGATGATTCACCTCATCTTTTGTCTAAAAATTAGAAATGATACTAGATCTCTCTAAGTTCCATTAGACCTTGATTTCTATAAAATATACATCCATCTTGGAATAACTTCTTCTACAAAGAAAAACAGTATTATATGAAAAATTGGCTCATTCTAACTTCATAGTTAGGGCTAAGGTATTGCTGCAAAGCACTTCAAATGTCTACATGCCAGCAGAAGGGAGAAAGCTATACATTAAAAGGATTACTGATCTCTATCAACTTCTCTCCAGTATTCACTACCTATAGGTCTAGCCACTCGTGTTTTTCAACAGTTAATCTGCTCAGTGTCCTGCTTCTGAATTCCAGGTTAGCCACAGGGGGCTGGCTGTCAGTGATGAAAGCCACGGGCCACTCACTCATTAGTCTCTTACCTCCAGAAAGCCATTCTCCACCTTAGGCGGTTCATTGCAAGACACAGGGTGGCATGTGGGTGTGGGGCTACTCCACTGTCCTGTGGCTTCGCAGGTTCTCTTCTTCTCCCCTTTGATGTAGAACCCCTTGTTGCAGCTGTAAGCCACCATGGCCCCAAAACTGTAGTTTGATCCACTTGCATAGCCATTCATGATGCTTGGTGGCTCTCCGCACCGCACGGGGATGCACTGGATGGACATGGGGGAAGGGTTCCACTGCCCACCTCTCAAACATTCAATCTTTGCTGAGGTGTTCAGTACAAAACCTTCTGTGCATTTAAAGCTCACGACTGACCCTGCTGCAAATTTTGCTTTGCTCACAGATTCTAAAATGCTATAGGAAACAGATGGGGGTTTTTCACAGAAATGAGCTATACAACGGGGCATGGCCTGACCCTCTGGGGGAACCCACTTGCCCTGGGCATTGCAAAAGAGCTGGGAATTGTCTGCCAGGCTGTAACCATCTGAGCAATAGTAGAAGGCAATGTCTCCAAATAACCGATGGGCAGTCTCCGGAGAGGCGTGTTCCACGTTGGGGGGCTCATCACAGGAGACAGCCAGACACTGCTGGTTACTTCCATTCCATTTGCCATTGGCCAGGCATTCAATGGTGTCAGGACCAGCAAGGGTATAGCTATGAGATTGGGAGGAAAGGAACAATAACTGAGCATAATATTTGAGAAAAGGTGTTTGTGTCTTCGTAATTCTGTTTTTATTTATTTTTTACTCTTTCCAACAATGACTATTTTTAATTGTTATTCTTTAAAATAATATTTATTAAGATGGAGGTGTAGTAGGAGAACTCTACAGGCTCGTCATCCCTCAAACACAACTAGATAATTATCAAATCACTCTGAATACCCAAGAAATCAACCTGAGGATGGACAGAGCAAACTGCACAACTAGAGGGAGAGAAGGGGCCACAACAAGTAAGTGCAGAGACATGGTGTGGGGGAGAGGATTGTGGGTGTTGTGGAGGGGAGGGAGCCCTGGTCTCGGACAAAGGTGAGAGAAAAAGGAGGGTTCAGGGGAATGCACACAGAGAACACTTCCCCACAGCCATTTGCTGGGAAAATGAGAGGGGTTGATTTTCATGAGTTTTTGCAACCCGTGGGTCTTGAAGACTGGAGTTTTAAAGGTTGGCAGGCTTGGCTGGTACAGAGACCTGAGGCACTGCCCTACTCCTGGAGGGAAGGCAAGCAAGCAGCCTGGGGGTGGCGGTGGGGGGCAGACGGTATCATCTGAGGAATGCCCAGGTGACATGCGGAGACAGTTCGCTCTTCTTAGAGAGCATCTGTGAGAGATGGCATTTGCAGAGTTGCCTCTCCAGGGACAAAAGAGCTGGCGGGTGCCTTCTCCTTCCCCTGCCCCTCAGCATAAACGCAGAGCCACTTGCGGTTAACAGTACAGTACCGACACTGGCTGCCTGACCTGCTTACACCAGGTCCCAAACCCCTGTGCTCTGCTGGGACTGCCCTTCTTGGACAAGTGTGTCTCAGGGCCAGTGCGGCGGGCCCCTTCCCCAGAAGACCAGCAGAAACCCCCGTCCACACCACGTCTCCCAGCCAGAGTTCTGCGAGGCTTCAGTTCTAGTGGAAGTAGTATCAGGTCTCATTTAACAAGCACAGCAGAGCACACCTAGTTAAAACTCACCGCACTCTGGCCAAGGATCAAACACTGCCCAATGCAGGCAAGGAGAACCTCTGCAGACAACTGGCCTGAAGGACAGAGCAGCCAAAACACAGCAGCAGAGTGCACACAGCACACACCTGAAGTGCCAGGCCCTGGATACTACTTGACCACTTCTTCAAAAAGCCATTACTCTCAAAACCAGGACACATAACAGGCTTTTCGAACACACAGCAAAAGACAGAGACTTAGACAAAATGCCAAGATGGAGGAATTCATCCCAAATGAAGCAACAAGATAAGGTCATGGTCAGAGATCTAACTGAAACAAATATAAGTAATATGCCTGATGGAGAATTTAAAGCAACAATCATAAGGATACTTACTGGGCTAGAGAGAAGAATGGAAAACTTTAGGGAGGCCCTTAATACAGAGATAAAAGAGTTAAAAAAAAAACAGTCAAATGAAAAATGCAATAACAGATTGGAAACAGACCGATGAACACAAGGCTGGAAGAAGCAGAGGTACAAATTAGTGAAATAGAAGATAAAATTATGGAAAATAAGGAAGCAGAACAAAAGAGAGGAAGAATTATGGATCATGAGAATAGACTTAGAGAACTCAGGGACTCCATCAAATGTAATTACATTCATGTCATAGGAGTCCCAGAAGAAGAAGAGAGAGAAAAGAGGGCAGAAAATTTATTTGAGGAAATAATAGCCGAAAACTTCCCTAATCTGGAGAAGGAAACAGACATCCGGATCCAGGAGGCACAGAGAACGCCCATCAAAATCAACAAAAGTAGGCCAACATCAAGATACATTGTAATTAAATTTGCAAAATATATGATAAAGAAAAAATCCTAAAGCAGCAAGACAAAAGAAGTCCCTAAATTACAAGGAAAGACCCATAAGGCTATCTGCAGATCTCTCAATAGAAAGTCGGCAAGCCAGAAGAGAGTGGCATGATATTCAATGTGCTAAATGAGAAAAATCTATAGCCAAGAATACTCTACCCAATGATAGCAAGACTATCATTCAGAATAGACGGAAAGATAAAGAGTTTCCAAGACAAACAAAAACTAAAGGAGTTCATGACCACTAAACCACCCATGCAAGAAATATTAAAGGGGACTCTTTGAGTGGAAAGGAAAGACCAAAAGTGACAAAGACAAAAAGGAACAGAGAAAATCTCCAGAAACAATGACAAAACAAGTAATAAAATGGCACTAAATACAAATCTATCAATAATTATTCTGAATGTAAATGGATTAAATGCTCCAATCAAAAGACACAGAGTGTCAGAATGGATAAGAAAACAAGACCCATCTATATGCTGCCTATAAGAGACTCATTTTAGACCTAAAGACACCTGCAACTTGAAAGTGAGGGGATGAAGAAACATTTATCATTTATCACGCAAATGGACATCAAAAGAAAGACAGAGTAGCTATCTGTATCAGACAAACTATATTTTGAACCAAAGACTGTAACAAGAGATTAAGGGCACTATATCATTATAAAGGGGACTATCCAATAAGAAGATCTAACAATTGTAAACATCTATGCCCCCAACATGGGAACACCTAAATATAAAACAGTTAATGACAAACATAAAGGAGCTAACTGATAAATAATACAATAATAGTTGGGGGTTTTAATGCTCCACTTACATCAATGGACAGAAATTCTAAATAGAAAATCAACAACAATGGCTTTGGATGGCACACTGGAACAAATGGTTTTAACAGAACATTCCATCCCCAAAATACACATTCTTTTCAAGTGTACATGGAACATTCTCCAGAACAGATCACATATTAAGCTACGAAACAAGCCTCAACAAATTCAAAAAGACTGAAGTCATACCATGCATCTTTTCTGACCACAACGCTATGAAACTAGATGTCAATCACAAGAAAAAATCTAGAAAAACCATAAATACATGGAAGTTAAATAACATGCTACTAAACAATGAATGGGTCAACCAGGAACTAAAAGAAGAAATAAAAAATACAGGGAAGAGCCGAGACGCCCTTCAACAGACGAATGGATAAAGATGTGGTCCATATATACGATGGAACATTACTCAGACATCAGAAAGGATGAATACCCAACTTCTGCATCAAGATGGATGGAACTGGAGGAGATTGTGCTAAGTGAAATAAGTCAAGCAGAGAAAGTCAATTATCATATGGTTTCACTTATTTGTGGAACATAAGGAATGGCATGGAGGACATTAGGAGAAGGAAGGGAAAAATGAATGGGGGGAATCAGAGGGGGAGACTAACCATGAGAGACTATGGACTCCGAGAAACAAACTGAGGGTTTTAGAGGGGAGGGGAGTTGGGGGATGGGTTAGCCCAGTGATGGGTCTTAAGGAGGGCAGTACTGCATGGAGCACTGGGTGTTATACACAAACAATGAATTATGGAACACTACATCAAAAACTAATGGTGTACTGTATGGTGACAAAACATAATAAAAAAATACAGGGAAACAAATGAAAATGAAAACACATCAGTTCAAAACTGTTGGATGCAGCAAAAGTGGTGGTCCTAAGAGGGAAGTTTATAGCAAGTACAGGCGTACCTCAAGAAGTAAGAAAAATCTCAAATAAACAACCTAACCTTACACCTAAAGGGTGTAAGGAAAAAGAACAACAACAACAAAAACCTAAAACCAGCAGAAGGAAGGGAATAATAAAGAATAGAGCAGAACTAAATGATACAGAAACTAAAAAAGACAATAGAACAGATCAATGAAACCATGAGCTGGTTCTTTGAAAAAATCAATAAAGTTGATAAACCCCTAGCCAGACTTATCAAAAAGAAATGACAAAGGACTCAAATAAATAAAATCACAAATAAGAGAAGAGAAATAACCACAGAAATACAAACAATTATAAGAGAATACTATGAAAAACTATATGCCAACAAATTAGACAACCTGGAAGAAACGGTAAATTCCTAGAAACATATAAATTACTAAAACTGAAACAGGAAGAAATAGAAAACTTGAACAATCAGTGAAGAAGTTGAATCAATAATCCAAAAACTCCCAACAAACAAAAGTCCAAGACCAGATGTCTTCACAGATGAACTCTACCAGACATTTAAAGACGGGTTAATACATATTCTTCTCTATTCCAAAAAATAGGAAAGGAAGGAAAACTTCCAAATTCATTCTATGAATCCAGCATTACCTTGATACCAAAATCAGATAAAGACTCCACTAAAAAAGAGAACTACAGGCCAATATCCCTGATGAACATGGATGCAAAAATTGTCAATAAAATCCTAGCAAATTGAATCCAACAGTACATTAAAAGAATCATTCACCACAGTCAAGTGGGATTTATTCCTGGGCTGCAAGGGTGGTTCAATATTCACAAGTCAATCAATGTGATATAGCACTTTTATAAAAGAAAGGATAAGACCTTTCAATAGATAACAGAAAAAGCATTTGACAAAGTGCAACATCTACTCATGATAAAAACCCTTAACAAAGTAGGGTTAGAGGGAACATACCTCACATAATAAAGGCCACATATGAAAGACCCCACAGCTAATATCATCCTTAATGGGAAAAAAAGGAGAGCTTTTCCTCTACAGTCAGGAACAAAACAGGGATGTCCACTCTCTCCACTATTATTTAACATAGTACTGGAAGTCCTAGCCACAGCAATCAGACAACACAAAGAAATAAAAGGCATCCAAATTGGTAAGGAAGAAGTCAGACTTCACTATTCGCAGATGACATGATACTCTATATACAAAACCCAAAAGACTCCACCAAAAAAATTGCTAGAACTGATACACAAATTCAGTAAAGTTGCAGGATACAAAATCAATGTACAGAAATCTGTTGTGTTTCTATACACCATTAATGAAGCAGCAGAAAGAGAAATCAAGAAATCAATCCCATTTACAAGTGCACCAAAAACCATAAGCTACCTGGAATAAACCTAACCAAAGAGGTAAAAGATCTATACTCTGAAAACTATAGAACACTTATGAAAGAAATAGAGGAGGATACAAAGAAATGGAAAAACATTCCATGCTCATGGATTGGATGAACAAATATTATTAAAATGTCCATATTACCCAAAGCAATCTACAGATTTAATGCAATCTCTATCAAAATACCACCAGCATTCTTCACAGAGCTAGAACAAACAATCCTAAAATTTTTATGGAACCACAAAAGACCCCAAGCAGCCAAAGCAAACTTGAAATAGAAAAGCAAAGCTGGCGGCATCACAATTCTGGACTTCCAGCTCTATTACAAAGCTGTCATCATCAAGACAGCATGGTACTGGCACAAAAACAGACACATAGATCAATGGAACAGAATAGAAATCCAGAAATAAACCCACAATTATATGGTCAATTAATCTTTCATAAAGCAGGAAAGAATACACAATGGAAAAAAGACAGTCTCTTCAACAAAGGGTGTTGGGAAAACTGGAGAGCAACATGCAAAAGAATGAAACTGGACCACTTCTTAAACCATACACAAAAATACATTCAAAATGGATTAAAGACCTAAATGTGAGACCTGAAACCATAAAATTCCTAGAAGAAAACATAGGCAGTAGTCTTTTTGACATCAGCCATAGCAACATTTTTCTAGGTAGGTCCCTTAGGGCAAGAGAAACAAAAGCAAAAATAAACTATTGGGACTACATCAAAATAAAAAAGCTTCTGCATAGTGAAGGAAACATCAACAAAACTAAAAGGCAACCTATGGACTGGGAGAAGATATTTGCAAATGACATATCTGATAAAGGGTTAGTATCCAAAATATATAAAGAATTTATGTAACTCAACACCCAAAAAACAAATAATCCAGCAAAAAAATGGGCAGAAGACATGAATAGACATTTTTCCAAAGAAGACATACAGATGGCCAACGGAAACATGAAAAGATGTTCAATATCACTCATCATCAGGGAAATACAAATCAAAACTACAAGAGATATCACCTCACACCTGTCAGAATAGCTAAAATAAAAAACACAAGAAACAACAAGTATTGGCGAGTATGTGGAGAGTAAGGAACCCTCTTGCACTGTTGGTGGAAAGGCAAACTAGTGCAGTCACTCTGGAATATAGTATGGAGGTTCCTCAAAAAGTTAAAAATAGAACTACCCTATGATCCAGCAATTGTACCACTGTGTATTTACCCAACAATAGCCAAATTATTGAAAGAGCCGAAATGTCCACCAACTGATGAATGGATAAAGAAGATGTGGTGTATACATATACAGTGGAATATTACTCAGCCATAAAAAGAATGAATTCTTGCAATTTGCAATGACATGGATGGAGCTAGAGTACTATGATAAACGAAATAAGTCAGAGAAAGACAAATACCATATGACTTCACTCATATGTGGAATTTAAGAAACAAAACAAATGAACATAGGGGAGAAAAAAAAAGAGAGGAGAACCAAGAAACAGACCCTTAACTATAGAGAACAAACCGATGGTTACCAGAGGGGAGGTGGGCGGGGGGGATGGGTTAAATACATGATGGGGATTAAGGAGTGCACTTGTGATGAGCACCAGGTGTTGTATGTAAGTGTTAAATCATTAAATTCTACACCTGAAACTAAATTTACACTGTATGTTAACTAACTGGAATTTAAATAAAAACCTGGAAAGAAAAGAAAATATTTACTGCTCAAATACTGAGCTTACTGATCAAATGACCTTCACTTAAGATATAGAAATACATCTTGATATTAATATAATGCTTGTTTAGAAAGGGAAGTGGATTTAAAATTTTTGCTATTTAAGGACCTCTAAAAATTGTTGCACATTTCTTTAAAAATAAAAAATGACTCGGTTTAAATTTAAAACATCATCTGTCTATAGATGGTTTTAGTTGGTTGATTTTATCACTAGTCTTTGAAACAAAAGTGCTAATGAACCATATGTAGCCCACACATAACTCATGCACTTACTTGTATTCAGTGAAATTTAAAGCAATGATTGTAATTTTAGTCTCCAGGGCTTCCTAAACTCTTACCCAACCAAGTGTTAGCATTTCGAGCTGTGTTTTGCAAGTATGAATCAATTTTGCTTAATAACTCTCAGGCTTTCTTTATGCATTTAACAGATATTTTCCCACAGAGGGTGACAGATTGATGACTTGCAAAAATCGTAAATTATTCTCAAGTGCTCTCTCAATGAAGGAGAACAAAATATTACAGTATGTAGTATTAGAATAATTACATGTGAGTCATTCTTAACTTGATTCTCGCTTTCTCACTGAAGAGAAAGATGACAGAATTTTAAAGGAATGTCTAACACCTGAGTCGTCTGTCATTTTGATACTAATGAAGGATAAGGGGACCAAAATAATTAGGCACCTAATTTAATCCTGTTTAGACATATTAATTTTTTCATTTTACAGATGAGTGAATGGTGGTTCCACAGGCTAAGAGACCTGTCTGGAGTCACACAGTTGCAAGCAGCCGAGTTAAAAAACTGAATTTGATTTACAAGATTCCAACACTTACCCTTTTCCATGACATTGCTGTTGCCTTCCCTTTCTCTTTTTTAAAATGAGGCAGATCATAATTTGCAGATGTCCTGTGGAAACTGCATTGCAGTGTCACCTAGTACAAATTATTTGACCCACCTTTCAGCAAAGATTCTTAAGTCATTAGTTAGCAAACATTTCTCCTAAGGTCCCTTTTAGCTTTATAAGGAATCTGCTATGATAGAGAGGTTGGAGTTTGTCCCCCTCACTGGCCAGATTCATGAAAGATCAAGGAGAAAATGGTAGAGCATCAGCAGAGACTTATGCATTCACCCTACCTAGGGCCATTTATCCTGCTATGGACAGAAGTCGTCTTGAAATACTCACAGACGTCCCTGACAACTATGTGCAGTCTCTAATTAGGGTCTGCTGCAATTCATTGTTATGGATAAGCTCTGCTCTTCCTATTAGAATTCAAACTTATTAAGTTTTTAGATGGCTTCTGTCTAGGAGGATATAGGAAGGTATATAAAGACAATATGCTAAAGGCATAATTTTATTATTAAAAAATCCATTATCCAGGTCTGAGTGCCCAGATTCTACTGTTCCTGTGTAGAATGTGCTCTGAGTATAAGTTCCATTTATAGAGACTCCTGATGTTTTATATTTTTATAGCACAATTTACATCCTCTGCACACTTTGAACCATGCATCATTATTTTCATGGGCTCCTTGATGCTGCTAGCGTATTTCATTGGTGGAAGTTCACAAACAACACCTGAGACATCCCTGATTTATTAGGATCCACTGTACCATCTATAAAATGCTCCCTTTATTTCATGGGCCCAGCTACTCTGAGGTAGAAGCATCTGCGTCCAGAACGTTCCTTCTTCTTCAAAGCCTCTTAAGGATACAAAAATTGTGTATAGTAATTTGGCAGCACTTTGTTAGGTCTCTGACCCCTGATCTTAAAGAAAATCTCCATCAACTACTCTTCCCTAATGAAAAATCATAGCAAAGTTCTTCTGTAAAGTAATGGAAGATTACCACTAAATACATATATTATGAATAAATGAATTTAAAGAATGCGTTTTCATCACTACCCATAATTTCTTAGAACCTAACCTAAGATCTTGACTTTTCTTTATGACTCCCAATCAACATTTAGTCCTTCATTACATAATTCTCAAGGACCATGCTATGGGCTAGAGCCACTTCCTTGGTGCACAATGCAATGCTCATGCATTTGCTTGTTTACACATCTGTGTCCATCCCGCCCTCCTTACCCCACCCACTGCCTGGTGCATTATAGGCCCTTTCACACCTACAGTAGTTGCTTAAAGGAGAAATGATTAATTCTACCTCAAGAATGGAAAGGGGAGGAAAGGCTTCCCTGTGGAAATGGCTTTTGAGAGGAGTCATGAGAGAAGAAAAGTAGAAAAGGAATCACTCAAGACTGAGAAGTAACATGAACAAAGAGCTTGGAGTGTGATACAGCTGGGGCATTCTGGGAACTTACAAATAGTTAGGAATGGCATCTGACCCCTGAAGTTGTGATCACTAGGATCTTGTGTGTTTTGACAGGTCGTGATCATTGATGGGTAGAGATATGGGAGGCACAGGAAATGGTTCCTGACAGGTTCTTTTACAAGGACTCTCGTAAGATTTTAGCAGACAAAATGTCTCTGGGACAGAAAGATATTTAAGTGGTTTATTAACTGGATGACCCAAAGAGTACTGATTTATAGAAGTAGCCTCGTTGGGAGTTTCATATCTTGTGAATGCCATAAAACTGTCCTAGTTCCTACGTCCATCAGTTTATAAGCAACACGTAACTGTAGGGTGGGGAACTGTTTATGGTCCAGCTCAATGTTTCTAATCTTACAGGATAATATTCAACAAAGATAAGATGGAACGTGCTGCATATACACAGTGAAGAAAAACTGAACAGATGGAAAACCTGGCTTAGTGACAGCCAATATGAAAGACTTTGGAGTTCCATTGAAATTAAGTTGAATGAGTCAATGGCGGCATCCTGAAAGGGTGACTGCATTTCTAGAAACTCATTTATTTAGAAAGAGAAGAAGAGAAATAAAATAAATTGTTACCTCTGTACGTGTGTATATGTCAGCCCCAAGATGTGGCATTTTTATCTCTGCCACATTCTAACTTGCATGTATCATTGTGCATTCAGCTTTGGGTACCACAACTGAAAATGGATGACAGACCTATTGGAATAGGCTCAGAATGATTCTGAGAGGAACACACTCGGAATCATGTTCATTTATGAGAAAGAAGTGCAGACTGGAGGCTGAGCTGGCTGAAATGCCTGTCTCCCTGCGCCAGCATGAGCGATCATTTCTCAGTCAGGAGATGTGTGAAGGGCTGGGATCTTTCACTGAAGCCTCCCACTTAGCTCTACTGATCTATCTGTAGGAGAACCTCAGGTCCAAGCTAGGAACACTTGAATGGGCTGGCATTTCGCTGGTGCAGAGAAATGTACACGGAGTGGTTTCAAGATGTGGAACCAAAGCCAGTACTTCAGATAAAATGCTCAGTAAAGATAGGGATTGAGGTTTATTAAAAATAACTATCTTCCAAAATACAAAAGTTAGTCTTTGAAGATGCTAAAGAGGTATATATATTCCAAATCACAAAAAGTAAGGAATTGTTAGCTATTGCCTAGATTGAACTATGACTGGTCTCTGATCCAACTGCTGCATTACTTCCTTACGTTAGAAGACTGAAGGTGTGTTACAACTTCTGCGGAACATATTTCACCTGCTTATTTGTTTAAAAGAATCATTTGGGGCACCTGGGTGACGCAGTCGGTTAAGCATCCGACTCTTGATTTTGGCTCAGGTCATGATCTCAGGGCTGTGAAATCGAGCCCTGAGCTGAGCTGGGTTCCACACTGGGCGCAGAGCCTGCTTGAGATTCTCCCCTCTCACTCTGCCCCTCCCTGCTTACACACACACTCTCTCTCTCAAAAAAAAATCATTTCAAAAAATGATAAAGTTTTATACAGATGATGACATACATCCATCCTATAAATGTTGGCTACCAAAGCAGGAAAACTGGTATTGGCACAAATCTAAAATGCTGGAATATTTAATTTTATTCTGTGACATTTTGCATTCTCATTCAAGAGACACTGGGAACGCTACTGCAGTCAATTATTTAAAATCAGGCCATACATATTATAAGACAAATTGTCCTACTCCATAATTTCAAGGAAAAATGGCCCATCAATATTATAATGATGCCACAGAAGGACATATCTCAGGATGAATTTGCTGTAATTCATTAGCATATTTCTGGAATAATATTGAAAAATTCTTTGAGAATGGGCGGAGTAATCTTCAGATACAATTTTCAGTGATTTGATTCACACACTGAGTGGAAGCCAACTAATGAGCATGTGGGAAGCTTTATGAGAGAGCTCCCCAGTGAATTATTAGCTCTTCCCTTTTTAAAGAACCGTCTAAGAGCCTTAAAAGAGCAGCATACTAGATATGTAAATAGCTGCAATTTAATAAGAGCAATGGAAAGTAGAAATCTGCATCAGCAGTTAATTCTGTTTTCAACTAAAAATGATCAAAAATTTTATCTTAGTGCATTCAGTAATTGCATTTAAAAATTTACATTTAAGAAGAATCAAAGGGGAACATTCTATGAGGATTTTAGGATTTCAATGACTCTTCCTTTCCCCTGACCTTCTCACCAAGAGAGAAGACACATAAGGATGAAAAGGAAAATGGGAAACAAGTTATCATTTTATTTATTTGGGCAAACAGCTGCAAACTTCCAGCCTAGTGTTTTGATAAAAGGTAAACGTGGAAGGTCAATCTTAGGACAAGAGGCAGAAATGTACTTCTTGCTTCTTTCCTTCCCTGGCATTCATCTTACTACTCCTGTCTCCTAAAGTATTTGCTCTTCCATCCTAAAGTTGAGAGTGGTTCTTTCCTCCTTATTTCAAGGGAAGGTCTGTGCAAAGCAGAACACCAATATGAGAAGAAACAACACTAGGACCAAAGCAAGAATGTGTGTATGTGCACTCAAGAAGCAGGTGGGGGGTGGGGGGGTGGGGGGGAGCGCCTGGGTGGCTCAGTCGTTAAGTGTCTGCCTTCAGCTCAGGTCATGATCCCAGGGTCCTGGGATCGAGCCCCGCATCGGGCTCCCTGCTCGGTGGGAAGCCTGCTTCTCCCTCTCCCACTCCCTCTGCTTGTGTTCCTGCTCGTGCTCTCTCTCTGTCCAATAAATAAATAAAATATTAAAAAAAAAAAAAGCAGGCGGGGGTGGCTCAGACAGTGTGCAGGGCAGTGGGAGTTGAGACAGCTGGAGAGGAAATAGGCTCTAACCCTCCTATCAAGCCAACAGCATCTCAGGAAGCTGAAGGAGACAGCAGGCCTATTGCACAAACAGGCCCACTGCACAAAAGCCATGACTTGAACACAGTGACACCATCCTGGAATAGAACAGATACAGTGCATGTTGGCCTACACCAATCAATTCCTTGTGGGGGGAAGAAATAGAAAAGGAGTGAAGGAAGAAAACTTCTAGTTCTGGCTATACCATAGTCTGAAAACCTTCCCTACATCATACTTGATGAAATATAACAGAAGTTATTTTAGATGCACATGCCAGAAATAAGGAGGAAATTAACGACAGAGAAGTAAGCCTGTGGCTGAATGCTGTGACTGCCATCAGATTGGACAGGGAAGGGAAGGAGAGATGATAGGAAATGTAACCCCGGAGTTGAAAGAGAGTAATAGCTGAGTCTCTGGCATAAACCTTTGTCCTAGAAGGACATTCACTGAAAGGATATTAAGTAGAAAAATTCCACCCAGAGGCCCAGTGACAGGACAAGTGAGATCTCTGTATTTGTCAGGGCTCTAGGTGGGAAAATCAAGTCCCTGCTAAGGCAGCAATCCCTACATCTCATCTCATGTGGATCTGAGGTTAGAATTTATGCCATTTACTTTGTATGGAAAGCCTTCAAACTTATAAATTAATGTAAAATTGGTTTCTTAGTTGGTGATATTCCATGGGTTCCTGGTAGAAAAAATAATTCACACACTTAAACCATAAGGGGCTATCACAGATAAAACAAGTCCTGCTTACTATAAGGACACAATCTGAAATTACAAAACATACACAAGCATGTTTTCCATCATGAGTGAGTCAGCAGGCAGAACAAACAGCAAGATTAGAGCACCAATAAATTGAGGTAGCAGAAAAGTGATCTAAAATCTAAAAAATTATATGAGATAAGTATGTTGACATAATTAAAGAAAAAAGACTCAAAATCCTATTTAAAAAGAAGAGACTATTTTAAAAGAAATATTTGAAAAACAAATATATAAATTCTAGAAGCAAAAATATAGAAAGTAAAGATTAAAAAAAAATTAATGGATACATTTAAAAGCAGATTACAGATAGTAGAAAAGACACTGTAAACTACAAGATATGTGAAAAAATACCTAAATGCAGCCCAAGTTTATAAAGTGCTGGAAAATGTGACAGGTTAATAAATATTGAGACAGAAAGAAAAGGTCCAATATATATCTCATAAGACTTAAAGAATTACAGAAAAGAGAAAGTGAAGAGGAGGGAATATTTGAAGTGAAAATAGCTGAGACTATGCTAAGATTGGTAAAAGACATGAATTCTCAGATGTAAGAAGTACAGTGAGTCCTGAATAAGATGAATGACAATAAATACACGTTTAGTTATATCATAAGGAAATACCAGAACAACAAGACAAATTAAAAATAAAAACCAAAGGGAAAAGATACTACTTATAGAGGAACAACAATTCAGAGTTTCTCAATCTCAGCACTATTTGGGACCAGACAATCCTGTGTTGTGGGGTGCTGTTTTGTGCATTGTAGGCTATTTAGCAGCATCCCTGGACTCTATGCACTAGAGCTAGGAGCACCCTCCCCTCAACTGTGACAACCAAAAATGTCTCCAGACATTGCCTAATGTCCCTGCTGGGCAACACTGCCCCTGGTTAAGAACCACTAACAGACTGATGACGGAATCCTCAGTAGCAACATTAGAAGCCAAAAGGCAATGGAATAATATTTTTAAAAATGTCTATGGGGGGTGCCTGGGTGGCTCAGATGGTTAAGCGTCTGCCTTTGGCTCGGGTCATGATCCCAGAGTCTTGGGATCGAGTTCCGCATCGGGAGCCTGTTTCTCCCTCTGCTTCTCTCTCTGACTCTCATGAATAAATAAATAAAAATCTTAAAAAAAAATGTCTATGGAAGAAAACTATTAATGTAGACTCATCTCCTCTAAACTCTAATTCAAGAGCAAAGGTAAAATACTATTATTTTCAGAAAAAGATTATAGAATATGCTGATACTTACTAGAAAAAATATGTAATGGATATACTTCAGGAAGTAGAAATATTAAACCCAAAAGAACAGAATGGGGTGCAAAACACAGTGGTGATGAAGAGTTTAATAAACACTGCCTTCTGCCTTCGTGAGTAAATCTAAATAAACATGGACTATATTAAAAAATGACTAATTTGAAAAGTCATAAAATAAGAGGGAAGTAAAATACAGACAGTGATAAAACATTTAAGACAAGAGAAGGGATGGAAATTTGTGCTTTCCAAGATCTTTGAGTCATTCAGGAGAAAGGCAAAGGTACTTAGTATGACCTCGGGGTAGGGATGATTTCTTAAATTTGACACACACACACAAAACAAAATAAAAAGGAAATAACTGATAAATATCAAGCACTATCTCGTACAGTTTAAGATATGCATATTTCATGACTCAACAACTTCAACTCTTGGCATCTGGGCCAGAGATTGTCATACTCATATGTACCAAGAGACACATGCAGGGATATTTACTTCAGAACTGTTACATCAGCAAATAAAGGAGAAACAAATTAACCTTCTGCCAGTAAGGAAATGAGTAACTTACAGATAGCTCATTCTTCCAAGGGAATACCATACAGCTGTTAAAATAAATTCGTTGATTTACATGTATCAATAGAGAAAAATGTAAAAAAACATGGTAAGTATAAAAAAAAAATCAAACTTCAAAAGGACAGAGTACAAAGTGACATATATAGAAATTAAAACACATAAATCAATAGAATGTTTATGGGGACATACATGTGGAATAAGGACAAAATTGCCCATTTGATATTTTGGGGAGAATGGAAAAGTGATGAGAATGGCTTTTTGTTATATTTATAATATTATATTTCTTTCATAAAAAAAGAGCCACAATAACTATGGCAAAAATTTAACATGTACTTTTCTTTCAAGAATGGATGCCTAGGAGGGGCGCCTGGGTGGCCCAGTCAGTTAAGCATCTGACTCTTGGTTTCAGCTCAGGTCGTGATCTCAGGGTCATGGGATCCAGCACGGAGTTGGGCTCAGTGCTCAGCACGGAGTCTACTTGAGAGCTTCTCCCTCTCCCTGCCCCTCCTGCTTGTGCTCTGTCTCTCTCTAAAATAAAAAATCTTTAAAAAAAAAATGCATACCCAGGTAACTTTAAGTAGATATTGATAATTACTATTTGTGTTTTTCTGTATATTTCAAATGTTTCATTAGCCATTTGGCCAGCAAAAAGAGGAGTACGAAGGCTTTCTTTCTTCTTTCCTGGCCATCCTCATAGCATCCCACGGTGGAGCAGGGGTATGCCAAGGGGCATCAGTGTTCTTCCTCTCACCAAAAGTTTCACTTCCAGAAAAAAAAATGTAACTATCCCTTAATAGCTTATTTTTTTTTCCTTTTAGAACAAAGTGTAGGTGGTAGTGATTTGTGACTGTAGATACTTTCTATTAACTTAACTATTTAAGACAGTTTCCCCTACATTATTAAAATGTCATCACTGTAGATAGCAATAATGATGACAGAGAAAATAATAAAGCCATTTTATGCCTAGTTCTTAATGGATATATAAAGCACTTTCATAAAACTGTTCTCATACCTTCCAATACATACATGATTTAGGTGGGTAGATTTGGTTTCCAAGTTTTCGATGAGATAAAAGCTCTCATACAGAGTTTCTGCTTGCCTAGACCAGAAGGAATATGCAAGATACTACGGTCCAATCCCTTCAAGTTTTAACTATAAAGTTGGAATACTACTTATTCTGCCAAACCTCCACCATCATAGAAGGGAGCACACAAGATAATGTGCACGAAAGCCCTGGGGGAATGGAAAACCCTCTACAAATGTATGGATTTGTTGTAATTTTAATTAGTGTCTTTAGTGCTTCTTTTAATAAAGCCCTTTCCTATAACATATAGACTTAATATTAGGCAGACTCAGAATTCTCATGATATAATTTAGGTGAACGATTTGTAAAGAGAAGAAAAATGTAAATTTATATGTATAGCATGACCTTTAATATTAAAAAAACATATGTAAAGACAAAATTCTGAGAAGAACTATAGTAAAATACCACCACTTATCTTTGGATAATTTTTTAAAATATATTTTTCTTTCTTTTTTTAAAAAATTATTTATTTATTTTTAAAGATTTTATTTATTTATTTGACACAGAGAGAAAGAGAGAGAACACAAGTAGGGGGAGTAGCAGAGGGAGAGGGAGAAGCAGGCTCCCGGCCAAGCAGGAAGCCCGATGCGGGGCTCGATCCCAGGACCCTGAGATCATGACCCGAGCCGAAGGCAGACGCCCAATGACTGAGCCACCCAGGCGCCCCATCTTTTTCTTTTTTTAAGATTTTATTTATTTATTTGAGAGAGAGTGTGAGCAAGCACGAGCTAGAGCAGGGGCAGAGGGAGAAGCAGACTCACTACAGAGCAGGGGGCCTGACCCGAGGCTCAATCCCAGGACCCTGGCATCATGACTTGAGCGGAAAGAAGCCATTTAACTGACTGAGCGACCCAGGCACCCCTAAAATATATTTTTCATTTTCTAGCTTTATATGGTGATAATTCATTACTTGTTTTTGTCAAGATCTAGCTATTATTTGGAACATTTGTATTTTATAAGATTTCACAAACACTGAGATGATTAATCTCAAATAGTCCTGTGTAGTTCGTTAGGGAGCAGTTTTTGTTTTTTATTTACTTTTTTAAAAGATTTTATTTATTTATTTATTTGACACAGAGAGAGAGGGAGGGAGAGAGAGAGTGAGAGAGCACAGCAGGGGGAGCAGCAGAGGGAGAGGGAGAATCAGGCTCCCCGCTGAGCAGAGAGCCCGAAGCAGTTTTTAAATGAGTTAATTTATAGGGGAGAGACAGATATGGGGCCAAAGAAAGCTAACTCTTGCCCTGACATTTTATTTATTTATTTAATTTTAATTCTAGTAGAGTTAACATACAGTGTTATATCAGTTTCAGGTGTGTAATACAGTGATTCAATTCTCTACGTTACTCATCAAGTGCTCCTCAAGGTAAGTATACTTTTAATCCCCTTTACCTATTTCACTCATCCCCCCATTTTAATATCAAAGATTTCTTTTTCACTTAAGAAGGTGTTAAGATTTGGGATTTCCCCAAATCAAAACCTCAATGAGCTATCACCCCACACCAGTCAAAATGGCTAAAATTAACAAGTCAGGAAACGACAGATGTTCGCGGGGATGCGGAGAAAGGGGAACCCTCCTATACTGTTGGTGGGAATGCAAGCTGGTGCAGCCACTCTGGAAAACAGTATGGAGGTTCCTCAAAAGGTTGAAAATAGAGCTACCCTACGATCCAGCAATTGCACCACTGGGTATTTACCCCAAAGATACAAATGTAGGGATCCGAAGGGGTACATGCACCCCGATGTTTTTAGCAGCAATGTCCACAATAGCCAAACTGTGGAAAGAGCCAAGATGTCCATCGACAGATGAATGGATAAAGAAGATGTGGTATATATATACAATGGAATATTATGCAGCCATCAAAAGGAATGACATCTTGCCATTTGCAACGACGTGGATGGAACTGGAGGGTATTATGTTGAGCGAAGTAAGTCAAACAGAGAAAGACATGTATCATATGACCTCACTGATATGAAGAATTCTTAATCGCAGGAAACAAACTGAGGGTTGCTGGAGTGGGGGGTGGGGTGGGAGGGATGGGGTGGCTGGGTGATAGACATTGGGGAGGGTATGTGCTATGGTGAGCGCCGTGAATTGTGCAAGACTGTTGAATCACAGATCTGTACCTCTGAAACATATAATACAATATATATTAAAAAAAAGAAGAAGAAGATAGCAGGAGGGGAAGAATGAAGGGGGGGATATCAGAGGGGGAGATGAACCATGAGAGATGATGGACTCTGAGAAACAAACTGAGGGTTCTAGAGGGGAGGGGGGTGGGAGGTTGGGTTAGCCTGGTGGTGGGTATTGAGGAGGGCACATTCTGCATGGAGCACTGGGTGTTATACACAAACAATGAATCATGGAAGACTACACCAAAAACTAATGATGTAATGTATGGTGATTAACATAACAATACAAAATTTAAACAAAAAGAATTGGGATTTCCATCAGCTATTCATCTAAGTGTTTGACTCTCAGGAACTTTTTGCAAAAAAAAAAAAAAATATATTGTCACCACCTGCTGGCAGTCCTGTACTACCGGGACTGTCCTCTCTCCAGGTGAAATGAACTTCAACTTCTATGATAGAATAGAAACTGCCATCTCATTTGTGTTTCAGTCATAATAACGGCAAAGTTGGTTGAATTAATTTTTTCCCCCTGGCTAGGCCAGGCTTTATACTAGGCATTTTATTTTTCACAGTATCCGTAAGTATGAACCTTTAATGAAATTGTTTTTATGTAGGACACTCGAAGCACAGAGAGGTGATACAATTTTCCCAAAGCCACACAGTGAAGGACAGAGCTGAGCTACAAATCCAGAAAGTGGCAACTCTCTGCTGGTGCTGCTTCCAACTGTGTGAAAAATACCTCTGGTCAATCTGGAGCTTCATGAAAGCACTATTATTCATGGTGAAAATATTTATTAAAGGAGCATGGGGGGTGGTGGGGAAGCAATGAAATAAATTCAAGTCAGAAGTCCTGGGATTCACTTACCCCTCACTTCCTTATCACCTCCCTGAGATGCTAAGCAGACACCACCCCAGGGGGAGCCTCCCCTTTCTCTGTACCTCACAGGGCTTTTGTGAGGAGTCAATGAGACAGTGAGTGTGAAAGCCCTTTGTAATCTGCTTCCTTGTTTTTCAAATTTTACCTCTGAATGAACTGAGATCATTAAAAATAAAAGACCTGAGCTTTATGATCTTTTTTCCCCTGCAGACATGTCACCTTTAGGTTGTGACTCAAAGTCTTGCCTTCAGGTTTGCAGAAGATAAATACACAAATGCCTATTTAACCGACCGAGCCACCCAGGCGCCCCCACAAATGGCTATTTAAATGTGCGTTTTGCATCTTTCAGTGAAGTAGAAAGGTATTTTCCACTGTATTGCCCAACGTCCATTATTCGAGGCTTAATTTGAGAAGTTACTCTAATTCCAGAAAAACGCTGTTGCCACAGGAGAAAACAAGAGCATAAAGCTCTCTCTGGCCTTGGCGGCTAGGAAACGTAATTTAGTGTTCGATGGAGCCATCTCCACGGCGGGGGCCGTGTCCACTCCCTCGAGGCTCCCAAAGCTTCTTTCCCTCACACGGTTACTCACCCTTCTTTGCAGGTGTAAGTGACAGTGTTCCCAAAAGTGAAGTTCCTCCCGATGATAACGGCATCTTTGATGGCCGGTGGCTCCTCACAGACCACAAGATGGCAGGTAGGTGGCGCTCTGTCCCAGCTGCCTGAGGCCGAGCATCCAAGGACAGAAGGGCCCTGTAAGCTGGGAAAGAATGGCCATTATTCACTGCTCTGGAGACGACTGTGAGCCGGCTCCAGAGCGCTTCTGTCAGCGAATGGGCTAAAACAACATCACAACGGCTGCAAAATAAAATGTGCTCCCTGGTGCTGGAGTAGGGCACTCATCACCTGGATGAGAAGGGGTTAATAGTCTGGTTGGGATCCAGCGAAAATGGAGACAGACACCCAGGAAGTCATGGTAACTGAGGTCCAAGGGCACAGTCCTTGTCCCGAGCCTGGGCAGGTGCACTGCGTTGCTCGTGACTCTGACCTCTGGTCTTCCTTTGATTTCACAAACCTCGCATCCCAATGGCGTGGCTTAGCCACCTTTGTTTGCCTACCTGAATCTGCCTGTCTGTATCACTCAACTCTCTAGTCACTGGATCTGTTTCACTTCAGATCCTGCTGACCAAGTTTCTGACTGCAGCCTCTCCCTTCTGTCCCTCTGTTGGAACACACACGCATACACCCCCACGCACAGCACTGATCAAATCAACCTCTTACAGTATTAAGAACCTGGGCCCTCACCCTGACATGCTTTTGTAACATCCCATACAATTTTCAGTATAAGCGTGGTAAGTTATGTACCAAAAAAAAAAAAATTCCAGATATTGTGTTATGCTTCCCAAACACTTTTTGCTTTCATGTTTAATGACTGAATGTTTACAGTGACTCAACTAGAGCCCTCAGAGTCAAAGTTAGGTGGAATATTTCCCTAGGCATTCCCAGCACTATAAGCTAGTCTTCATGAAGCAGCAAATTTGAGAGCATCTTTTACATTTAGAAACTTGTATCTAAAGTCAGCTAGTTATATACAAATGAAACCTACTGAGTAAATAATGAGTAACAGGGTATTTTAGGAAGCTTGGCTGGTGTCTATGGACTTTACCTGTATCCACTCTCACATGAATATGATGCGGTAGAAAGGTAGGTAAGCCCACTCAAAATATATTTCCCATTATTTATGCTTTCAGGGCTAGAACACTTGACCAGTTCACACATAGGAAGAGAATGACTCCAAGAACCGTTAGCAAGACAGGATGATTCTTTATCACCATTCAGTGTATATCCTTTATTACACCTAAAGAGGATAAAGGGAGATTACTGAATATAATTTCCTTTATTATTTGCATAATTTTATCAGTGCCAAAACCTTTAAAAATATTGAGAATTTACACTTTACAATTTATTGGAAGAGTTCTTTTTTTTTTCCTACTGAAATAATGCTTTGAAATGATTGTTTTCCAAGGCTGAACACTGTACATCTCCCCCATAGGGACCTTGCTGAGTGGTAAGTAGAAAAATTAAGAGTTTGGCTTGCCCCCAGTTTATGTCATGGATTAGTAGCTGCAAACAGAAAATTCCTAGTTTGAGAACGGTCTGGTTTAGTATGAGTGCCTGAGCCAAACCTCCAGCTTATAACCAAGAACATTCCTTAGCTTGCAGGGCCTTCCTCCATGGCACCCATTCTCAGAGCACCTCAATGATGCTGGTGACAATAAGTTACTTGTCAAGGGATTTAAGGATTCTAGACAGGACTGCCACCATTAGGTTATTGAACTTGGTTCCTTCGTACTACGCATAATTCAATTAATTTCGTATTAATTAAAAAAAATCCTCTGGGATTCTTCTTCTCCCTTTCTTTCAGTTTTAGATCACAGCCAGCACATCATCAACAACTTCCACAATGTAGTTTTAATCTTACACACTTACCTATATGTTATTTTACTGCCATAGGTAAATGCTGATCCATCAATGCTGCCATTTTCTGGGATAGCAGGTGCACCACAGTAAACAGCTAGAAGGTGGAAAAAACAAAGGAAGTCTTGCTTTTCTGGCCAGCATGTAAAAAAATCTCTAAAAGCTCAAGGGCAGCTCTAAGTTATCTTGTCATGTTTAAAGATGAGCCCAATAGTTGGGTTTTAAATACAAAGAATATTGATACAACCTAACACATGACACATCTATCCCTTAAATTTCTAGTATTGCCAAACACCATGAATCTGGGGGAATTTACGAAACATACCTTCGCAATATGGTAACGGATGACTCCATTCTCCAGACTCCAAACACGTGATTGTGGTTACTCCCAACAGCTGGTATCCTTCCTCACACGAGAAAGTGACTTGGGCGCCCAGTGTATAAACCTCACCAGAAGAGTGGCCATTTTCTGGATTTCCTGGAGCCTTACATTTTATAGGTTCTTGAAAAAGAGAAAAAGTTTTTGTGGGACAATGAGTGGTGTTTGCACAACCATGCAGGGTCTCACAGCAAAAGAATTTCACTACAGTTAAAGTACCAGTTAAATCTTGGGGGAAAAAAGCTCTTGAAGGGAGACATGGGAAGGCCTGGGGTACACTGGACATTAGACCAGAACACACATTTAACAGGCATTTAAACTACAGTATTTTGAAACACAGTGACTAACAAAAATATACAAAATTTACCTGGCTGAAAGGGAGCTGTTTATTGGGAAGTAGTGGTGGTACCAGGGCATTTATTAGGAGAACTTTAGCCGCTCCTACCTCCCCCAACTTCATGCCTACTTTTTAAAAGCAATTGGCTTTCTATCAAATTGATGTAAAGGCTGTACCTTAGGCAGATTTGAGAAAAATTCCCAGCCTCCCTTTCCAAACAGACTATGGATCAGAAATCCCTCCTATGTGCAAATTTGGGGGTGGTCACCACTTCTAGGAAGAGAAATAAGTTAAAGGGATATTTAGGACTAGACTTGGATATGAGTAAATGTAATACTTGCATCATCAAAAAGGGAAGATATATTGATTCAATCTTTCTGAAGGTCATTCTGGCCATATAAATCAAGGACTTTATTTGTATTTTTAAAATTATTTATTTATTTTTTTTGAGGGGGTGGGGCGGGGCCGAAGGAGAGAGAGAATCTTAAGCAGGTTCCACACCCAGCGCGGAGCCTGATGCTGGGCTCAGTCTCACGACCCTGAGATCATGACCTGAGCCAAAATCAAGAGCCAGACGCTTAACGTACTGAGCCACCCAGGCACCCCAGAAGTCAAGGACTTTATTTTTTTTAAAAAAAAGATTTATTCATTTATTTTAGAGAGAGAGAGCGCACACGAGTTGGGGGAGGTGCAGAAGGAGATAGAGAGAGAGAGAGAATCTCCAGCACACTCCGTGCTGAGTGTGGAGTCTGATGCGGGGCTTGATACTGCAACCCTAAGATCATGACTTGAGCTGAAATCAAGAGTTGGATGCTTAATTGACTGTGTCACCCCGGTGCCCCATAAGTCAAGGACTTTAAACGAACCCTCTCAAAAAGTAAATGCCATCGTAAGACTTGATTTTGAGAATTCCTCTTAACTTTCTATTTTCTGGGAGTTGGGCCTGTATTATCAAAGTTATCACAAAATCTAGAGATGTGATAAGGGAAGAGGTCAGTTTTTTTTTCAATAACATAATTCTGTGTGGCTTAGGCAGAGGAAACATACTGATGGTGAAGTATCTATCTTCTTTGCTCTGATTGAGGCCATAGAGGCCAGCAATTATATTTCTAAATCCCCTCTGTTATTCTTGTACTATAGAGATGTTGCTCCAACATTCTGGTGATACAGCTGGCTCTCAGTTTTATTTTTCAGAGATTGGGAAGTTGGGAGAGGCACAATGCTAATTTAAAGCTCCTTTAGTTACATGTCTTTTTAAAAGATGGTTTTTATCTTCTCCACCTGTCCTTTGAACTTGAAAATACTGTTGTATTTTTAAATAACATACATTTGAAATATATAAATAAAAGAATTAATAAACTTCCCAATTACACATGTACTAGTTACCTGCACAGTTTTTACCATCTCCTGTGTGGGGTGGGATACATGAGCAAATGTAGGATCCATTTGTATTCAGGCAGGAGGCATACTCACTACAATCTGACCCAACCGCGCATTCATCAACGTCTAAAATGAAGATAGCTTACAGGTAGTGAAGTTGATTGATTTTTCTTATGTATCAAATACTTGTTTTTACTTTTAAATCATTACATATCACTTAATGTATAACACCATAGATATTTCGATATAGTGAAAATATACTGTAGTAAATATAGTAGTCATGATCACATTGCAGATACACAATAAAAGCTATTATTCCCCCACGTGATAGGTGGTAAGTAGAAGAACAGAGATAGATGAAAATAGTCTTAATACTGAGCCTGGTAACAATTCCAACTATTTCTGGCACCTCTAGGGACAGCTGCTTTGTCACTGTGGCTTGCCCGGAGCTTACTGGGATGAGATGAAGTTAACAAAGGAATGTCACAAGAAAGCCTCAGGAATTTGGGAAGATTGTCTCCCAGGGAGCTAGCATAAACCCAGGCGGTGCTGCCGAGATTGATCTCACCAAGGCATGATGGTGCGATGCCATTCCAGCTCCCGTTATCTGTACAGAACATCCTTGAATCGCCCAACAGGTAGTAGCCATTGTTGCACTGATAGGTCACCGTGCTGCCAGCATGGAAGTCCTCAGCTGAGTAAAAGCCATTCTCCAGAGGGGGTGGCACCCCACAGCTAATGCCTGTAATGTGGCCAGGAAGAGCACAACCACATGAGGAGCGAAACGCTCCAAGCACATGTTGTTTATATTAAGCTAGCGGTTAAGCGGGACTTTCCCATTGCGCATAAACACAGATCCAGAGCCCTCGAGGGGTGGCAGCCGGCTGCAGCCAGACCTGTGCCCTCGGCATCCAGCAGACGGTCTGGCTCAGAGCAGGCATGCAAGTCATTAATTAAAAAAAAATATTTATGAAGGTCCTGCTAGACACTGCCGTAGGTGCTGAAGTTACAGTAATGAACCAAAGAGAGAGACTCCTGCCTTGTGGAGCCTACTATGTAGTGGGAGTAGAGAAACAAGCCACAGAGAAATATATATGTCGGTGAGAATGGATGCCACGGAGAAACTTTGCTGATCGCCCTAACTAATAAAGCAGTCTGCTTCCACCCAGCCCCTCACTTTGGATTTCCTTACTTTGCTTTATTTTTCTCCAAAGCTCTTACTTCTGGCCCTTGTTCTTATTTACCATAAATAAACAATATTTACTTGTCATTTCCTGTCTCTCCTATTCTGGTGTAAACTCCATAAAAGAGACTTTCTTCCAACTGTTGCATCACTAGAACATAGATTGCTGTCTAGCACATAGTAGGTGGTTTAAAATCGCTGAATAAATAAATGACTTGATGCATCCAACTCAAGAGATCTTTTCCTGTTTCCTACCCAGCCATAACCCATCTCTCTTGGGGCTCCAGCTCCCAGCTCTGTCTTCCCTTCCCATCCGGTTCCCTGTTGCACCTGGGGTGCAACCACAGGGCTAGTCTCTTCATCGCCCATCCCCCTCATAGAGAGGGAACTATTCAGTGAATAGTTACTGTGTTTACTATTGTGGTGTATTTAGTTTTTATCTAGCATTCCTGAAAAATGTCCCTATGCTCCAACATCTGTCAGGAGCTACTGAAATGCCTTCCACAGTGGCAGCTCACGTTCGCAGTGGGGGAGTGGTTGTGTCCATTGTCCTTGATTCAGACAGTACTGCACAGGGTTCCCAACCATCTGGAAGCCTGGATCACAGAACACACTGATTTTGGAGCCTGGCTTTAAGTCGGCTGACGCAGTTCGCAGATGAGGTACCGATCCTTCTAAAGGTGGGCAATCTGCGGGAAAAGAACACAGGCACAGAGCTTGTCAGCACCCTCATGGCAACATCGCCAGGTCAAGAGTCTCAAATCACATGTTGCGCCAGCATCTGAGAGCCTTTCTACTGCTACCAAAACAAGGTGACATGTGACCAGATCCCTGGCAAGCAAAATGACTAGAAAAAGACTATTTGAGGCCACCACTTTTCCTCTTGCTGCAGAAGTCAGCTGAATATTTTAAGGAAAAAGTGGTATTTTAGAAATATTAATGAAATGTACTTATAAGTTATCAAAACCCATGAATTCTAGGACATCTTTAGAAACTTCTTCAAATACATTGAATTTTATGATCAGAGTTTGATTATTTGGTGTGCAGACTGTCATGTCCATTGCTTTTCTCCCTGTGCTAACGGCTGCTAGGAAGTACCCTGTTGTGAGTACCCCATCTCACATAGGAGAGAGAGGGCTTTGGTGGCATTTGAAAAATTAACCATATCCTTCCTCTCATCCTATTTTCCTAATCTTGTTTTACCACTGTCTAAGTTTTCTCCACAATGAATTTTGTACTCTCCAATACAGCATGTATTTAAGTATTAAAAAAATAAATCCTTTGGATAAAGGTAGAGTAAAGGTGAATTGCTAGCTAAACAACAGACAGACAGGCACACACTACTTGACCAACAGTGAAATCTGAACGGTCTCCTTTTGCAGGAAAATCTCGGGAGTAGTCAAGAGATGGCAGTTTACAGAAGAAGAACATTCTAACCAGAACAGAATATGCTCTTGTAATTGATCTTCACTTTTCCCACAATTCCAGACAGGAAATCAGGCCAGGCTAACACATTTCCTTTTTTGAGTTCCTCTGGGCATGAGGTAGCCAGTGATTTCACCTGGAAGTTTAAACACACGTCTTTAGATAAACCTTATTTGATTCAATATGACAGAGTTATTATACCCTCATTGAGTCCTCTTGAAAACATTCACAGATCTGAGGGGGAAGGTGGTGAAAGGAGGGAGGCTTTTGTACAGTATGATTTCAGGGGTAACAGAGAAGTCTCTTCCCTCCCTCTCTCTCCTCCATCCCCATCCTCCCCTCTCCCAAATATGCCAGTTGCCAGATAGTCTGAAATTCTGACTGAGAAAAAAGCTCTGCAGTTTATTAAGGTGTTATAGAGGTTCCCCACATCTCATTCTCCTGTGTGCTGCTTCTGATCTAGAGGTGGGTAAACTGAGGCCTGGGCAAGTTCTGCCACTATAATAATAAGGGTAGACTTTTAGAAGCCCTCGCTTTGTGGCAAACAAGACCATGATGATACCTGCCGTGCTGTGTGTGATCATGCCGAAACTCTACTATGCTATCTGTTCATCCTTCACAGATAAGAAAACCGAAGCTTCGGGAGATGGAGTAACATGTTCAAAATCAGCACTACAAGGCTGTGGTCCAAACAGGGATTTGAACCCAGGCTGTCAGACTCCAGACTGGCTTTAACCACTGGCTCCTGTTACTCTCTAAGCATTGCCTTATGGCCAGCCCTCAATTTCTGCATCTTTAGTCAGAGGGATGTGAACCAGTATACTCTCTGATTCTCTCCAGCTTGGAAATTACAAGGTCTCCTAAAATAATCGTGTCTAATGAAATTTAAAAACATCACCAAGAAACTGAAAAGGGGATTAATTGAAAGTGACTGCAGATAACCTCTGCTTAGCTTCGTCCACGACCATAGCATCAAATGATATCGGTGGTCAAGTCTGAAAACCCAGAGGCTGCAGTAAGATATGGGATCATTAGTCTGTTCACATTTTCACTAGGTTTGTACCTTTGTATCTCATTACTGTCATACACTGAAAATGGAATTGACCTGCTGTGGAGACAGGACATAGTCCCAGAGGTTCAGCTGGCTTATGGAACCCACAAAAGACTCAGCTGGGTTGAATCCCTCTCCTTTTTGGTCTTGTTCTTGCCCAACAACTAAGGCACCACCACCTAAAGAGAGGAGAGAAATAAGGAGGAAAATTGACTTCATGTCTGTTATTCCAAACATGCTAACTTAATGAAAGCACTGACAATATAAAGGTATCAGGGAAAATTGTTGAAAAACCAAATTACCTACATTTACTGTATGTTTTACCTACAAGGACAAAGTCAATATTTTATCTAGAGCAACTTAAAAAATAGTCAGAGAGGGTTTAGAATATTATACCAGATTTACAAACATTTAACTATAAAAACTACACATATATATATGTGCATGTGTATTTTATGTCAACAAAACAGGTAAGTTCTATTTTGCCTCCTTTATTCCAGGAAGTTACCCTCCATGACAGACTACCAGTAGCTGCTCTTCATTTTCTTCTTCGTAACCCTGAAATGCTTAAATTTCTATCACCAATTCCAAGGTGACCTCTAAATTTGCCAGTGGCTACCTCACTGCCAAATTCAATGGAAACTCATATTCACCTCTGGTGATTTCTCTTTCTCGTTGGTTCCTACTGGGCTATTTCATTCTATTAAACTGTCCTTCCTGGATGTACTGGATGGTCTGTGTTTGCCCCTCCAGAGACACCTGCCACCCTTCTCAACTCTGCTTTGCGCCCTCAAAGGCTGACACCACCTGGTTGCCTTGTTCCTCTGGCTTCTGTTTATACCTGGCTAATGGAAGGATCAACCCAAGATAAGGAAGTGGGATGAAAGAGAAGCTTAATTTCCTGGATACCTTCCTCCCAGCAAGGTTTAGGTTTGCCTACATTCTGGCAATAACTCCCACTCCTTGTCATTTTGGGCCCATCTCTTGTGCCATTCTATTGTTGCTAGTCATGAGTGTGTTTTACTTTCATATTTTGGTTCTCTTAATCTTGCCCACACCTTTGCAAATCGTCCCTTCCTTAAACTCTCTTTAGTTCTCCTCCTTGGGGATACCACCTGTTCCCTGCCAGGGGCTGGGCTGATTCCACCTTCTTTTCATGAAGTCATCCTTTCCTGGTTCTTCTTGAACCTTTGTGCTCATTTTGCCTCTCTTCTCTGCCTACCTCTTAAGATGCTGAGGCACCTAGGCTTCCACCCCTGGGCTCCTCTCTTCTTCCTTCAACAATCTCCCCATCTGATCTCACTCACCTACCAATTGATATATGTAGAACCCCTTTTCATGATTTCCCAAAACTACGTCCTTTTCTTATTAATCATTAAAAATTAATACATGTATGGGAGAAAATTTGAAAAAATAAAGCATAAGGAATTCCTCTTATCCAGAAAAAAAAAAATCATTTAACAGTTTTGTGTATTTCCTCCGAGGTTTTATTTTTATTATTTTTTTAGTATATGCGTATGTGTGTGTGAGAGAGATTTTAAAACACACAACTCAGGATCATACTATATATGATGTTTGAATCTGGCTTTTTCTTCTTGGACATGCTCTCATTTCATGAGTTTTAATAGCTATTTTATATATGAATGCACAATAATCCATACTTTGCTTAATTAGTTAATTAAACTACCATTTCTTATTGGATATTGGAGTTGTTTCCAAGTTTGGTACTGAAGTATCACTGAGATAAATATATTGATACATGAGTATTTATTCAGATCACTGATTATTTCCTTTAGTCTGATTCCTGGTAGTTGAATTGTTGGTTGCATACCAAGGGTTTCTCTAAGGTTCTTGATGAAAGTTCCTAAATTGCTTCCCAGAAAGGTTGCATCAGTTTTCATACCAGCACTCTATAAAGTGTCTGCTGCGCCGAATCCTTGCCAATCACATCCTACCACTAAAAACAACTCTGTCAATTTGATATAAAGTGGTATCAACCTATGTTTTTAGTTGCATGTAGTCCTGTGATTAGAATTCAAACCCAATATATCTAAAATCAAATAGAAATTCTTCCTTCACTCCTAATCTCTGCTCTGATAATTGTCCTTGTTCCTAGAATTCCTCTCTCAGATAACAGACTCTTCAATGGACCTAGTCACCCAAACTGAAGCCAGCCATTCACTAAGCTCTGTCAATTGGAGCTCCGCAATATTTATGGACTCCAATTCATTCTTACTGCTGTGGTCAGACAACCATCTCCTTGGGTGGCTACTATTACAGTCTCTGTGCTTTATTTTCCTATCCCTGTAACCTATTTTCACTCTTCTATCAGGTTTTTCTTTTTTAATATAGAGAAATGCTTTTTTTTTTAACCATAAAGGAAATACATGTTCATTATGAAATACAGGAAAAGAATAAAGAAGAAAATAAAAGCCACTTGCAGTCCCACTATCCAGAGAAGAGATAGTTGAAAACAAGAATACTTAAACACAAAAAGGAACCACCGCCCCACTTCATCTGATAATGTCACTTCCTGTTGAAACACTTTTAATGTTTCCTTATTTACTACAGGGAACCTCTAACTTTCCTCTTCATAAAAGACAGAGGATTAGCAGTGCTCCAGCTTATACACTGGATATACTTGTGTCCTATGTAAACAATCACAAAACAAAACAAGCAACCAAAACATACCAGTAATTCCTCTCCTCCTTGGAAGACAGTTTAGTGACCTTCCATGGTTAGCTCAGCCTGCATCTTGCTAGTCTTACTATAAGTCCCCAAATGCATTTCTTACACAGAGTGTCACACAGCTCACCTAGGAAAAGCTTGTAATAATTCACAGTCTGGGTAATCAGGGAGTAGAAAATGGGAGAGATAACTGTTGACCTTTGTGTAGAACCAAGGACAAAAAAGCTAGCAAACTTGACGTTCATCTAAGCGCCACCACATCTGGCATCTAAGGGAATGGTATTCCTTTAGCTAAGACATACCAGGTATGGGTGAACCAACAGAGAGGCCCACACCACCGTCAGATAGTTTCCCATCGATATAGACCTTCCAGGCTCCATCAGAACTCCTCCAAGTGATTGCAATGTGATGCCAATGGTCATCATTCACGGAGGGACAGTCTGTTATCTTTTCCTTGCCATTCACATAAAGAACCCAACTGTGAAAACATTCCAGGTAACAGAGTCATCAGTCATACATCATAATCTCATCTATGGGGCACGTTACTATTTTTCTTCTTTTCCTTCTTTTTCTTTTCTTTCTTTCTTTTTTTTTTTTTTTTGTATGTAAAGCACTTCGAGGACAGCCATTACTTCTTTTTCTCCATTGGTCACATTTCATAGAGGGAGAGTTGATTTATAAATTACACTTTATTGTAGTTCACTGAAAATTAGTTTATATTTCTTAGACACGAAGGGATAGGAAATAGTCTTAGGATAACGAGAGAAGTTGATCCAAGTTGAGATAATTTACCAACTGTCTATTCCGGAGGGAGTGAATCAAGAATGGAAGGAATGAGAGTTGTACAAACATCAGACTGGTTTCCTTCTTTTGGAATGGATGTTTTCCTAAGACCAGGAACTAACTTCAGAGGTCTCACAGAAAGTGAGTTCTCTCTCTGGGTTGCCAAAGCAGTCATATGGCAGACAAAGTATGTTGATCCAAAGGCAAGCCTAATTGGAACTAAACAAAGATGACCAACAACAAGAGGTTTTGAACGACCATGTCACTTTGGGGAATATCAAAGATATTAAGCAGTTTAAAGTGAAATATCTTCAAAAGCAATTGGAGTAAAAGAAAAAAATTAGGGAAAATTGATAAGGAAGAATTCATTGAATACCTCTCTCCATATCTTCTTAGTCCTTATTCATAGATATTTATGGGAAAAAATGGTATTTTTATAATACTAATTGCTTCCCCTTTGTGTTTTCCCATTTTCCTTCCCTATTCAAGTGGATAACAGGTTCTCTCTTTATATATATTTTGCCTCAGGGGAGGTTTGTGTAAATTTCTTGGATTTTGTTTTTGAAAGTTTCCAGTAAGAAGAATAGGGTTTGAGGTTGGGGAGAGTTCTACCAGAATAGCGATAGTCCCATGGACTGAGGAGAGGCAAGAGGGCTCAGTGGGGCCTGCACCCTGCTCAGTAGCAATGGGACAGAAATTTGGGTAGATCTTAGATGAAAAGGCCACCACAGAATCTGTCTAGATTGAAGGTTGTGATTCCACATGGCAAAGAGCTGTGATTCTGAAGGACCCACAGGGGCTGAGGCAGTTCATAGCCCAGTGATAAGCACTGTGGACAGAGGACCAGTGATGGAAGTCCTAGCCAAGTCTGTGGCTCTTTAGCAAGACTCTGTGGGCTTCCGACAATCTGTGAGAATCTAAGATAGGAAAAGCACTTAGTAGGGAAAGAAGGAGGGAAACAACCAAGGTTGGTCTTTCTGACAGCCCAGAGAGATGCGGCCCTGCAGTTGAATTAATTGATCCAAAGAGAAATAAACATCATCTTGTACACCTGAGTCTGTAGATGGATTCCTATTTAATGTATGTGTCTCCCATGGGTCAATAATGTCACTGAAATCCTTGAACCCCTGCAGGCTTTGATATATAAAAGAAAGAGCGTCAGTCTTAAGAGTCAGTCTGAGACTTAGCTCTATCACTTCCAGGGTGTGAGATTTGGGGCAAATCATCTAGTCTCTCTGAAACTTTGTTTTGTGACCTAGAAAACCAGTTCCTCAGGCCACTGAGAAGATCAAATGAAGTAACACTTAGCAAAGAGCAAAACATAATCCGTGCATAAGGCGCTATCATTGAAACTTTGCTCTCTTACAGAACGTGTCCAGATGCTCTGTTTGACCATTGTCATTGCTATCCTGCTGGAGCACCTGACTCCCTTGCTCCTCTATCCCCCAACACCAGTGTCAGTTCTAACTTGGTCCCAGGATAAGATCTAGAGTATGGCTTTCTTGACATTTCTGCTTACCCATTATAATCGGTCAGGAGGAAGGTATTGTCACTGCCATTCTCAAGTGCATAGGAGATTGGTGTTCCATAATTATTGGTGTCATTGGATTTCATCCAGAATGTGCAGCTTACAGCCCAGAGAGATGGAAGCACACCATCTAGCATGACGTAACCATAGATACCCGAAACTTCAAAATCCAGGTTAAAACCTGAAGACTGGTCTGCAACAAATAAGAAAGGTGTGTCGACTGCGGCACTTGGGAGGCATTTTTCAATTGTCTAAGGTAAGCAGTGGATTTGCAGTACTATTGTCAAGGAAGCCCATTTCAGTCAATATGATGATGTGAGAAGCAGTTTCCACATTAAATATATATTATTTACAAAATATATAATACATTCTTTTAAGTAAAAGAATCAGTAACTAAGATAGGGAAAGCACTTAGTAGTGTAAGGAAGCAGAGAAACAGGGACTAGCTGGAAGGAGAGAGAATTGGGAAGTTAATAAAGACAGGGGACAGTAACGCATGTCTGTATGGTGATGGGATGACTCCGTAAAGCAGGGGAATTGAGGCTACAAGAGAAAAGGGGGGCAACTGCAAGGGCCACATTCCACCTCTACTCAGGGCCCTCGTTCTTCCCTATTTCATGAGCAATTCAGCTCTGCCCCAATCCTGCATACCCCACTTAAGAAAACAAAAGTCCCACAGCTAAAAGACTCCAGCACCCTGAGAAAGCAGCTTAGCTGAGTCTCAGACATGTCTGTGGACTCTGAACTCCTAAATCAAGTGTCCTTTCTACACATGTAGAAGGTGAAGAGTTCTACTAAATTCAATTTTCTCTGTTTCCCCTCTGAGCTTCATTTTCCTCACCTTTGCTATTGGGGATAATAGTACCTAGTTTGCTGGATGGCTGTCAAAATTAAATAAGTATAAAATGCTTAGCATCATTTTTGGTATGTAGACAGTGCTCGGAACAGGTAAAAATTGACATTGTTATGATCTCATTATTTTTAGTATTGTTATTAATAACACTGAGCTCATATATACCTGTTTCACACCTGCTGCCTGAAAATCCCGGCTGACATTTACAACTGTATGAGTTTAATTCATCCACGCAGGTGGCCTGATTTCTACATGGGTTAGACTGACATTCATTGATATCTAATTCACAGTGTGGCCCCGTGAAGCCTGCTGCACACTGGCACCTGAAAGAAACAAAATGTTATTATTATTAATGTTAGAAATGCATTAGAAGGGGCGCCTGGGTGGCTCAGTTGGTTAAGCGACTGCCTTCGGCTCAGGTCATGATCCTGGAGTCCCGGGATCGAGTCCCACATCGGGCTCTCTGCTCGGCGGGGAGTCTGCTTCTCCCTCTGACCCTCCTCCCTCTCATGCTCTCTGTCTCTCATTCTCTCTGTCTCAAATAAATAAATAAAATCTTAAAAAAAAAAAAAAGAAATGCATTAGAGGAAGTCTCCCATTTATGACAACATTGTGTCAACAGACTTTGAAAACTGAAAGGTCACAGATGCAGAGAACAGACTGGTGGTTGCCAGGGTCCGGGTGGGATGGGAGAAATGGGTGAACTGGGGTTTTGCTTTGTTTTTAATTTAGATAAATTGAGTAAACAACTCTGAAATGATGAAACATATTTTCCACATCAAAAAAGTACCTTAACTGTTAGTTACCTTTTTTTTTTTAGTTCATTTAATTAAACCCGTTTAAGACAATATATATCTGAAGTGTTGTAATAGCAAAAATAGAGTAGGAAGTGGTTCTGGTCCAGGCAAATTATTATTTACACACCGGGAGTTTCTCTCCCCATAGAAGTGCTAGGAAAAAATATAAAAAGTTCACATGCTGTTCCAAAGGCTTTATATATATTAAACCAGTCTTTATAACAATGAGGTGACATTGTTATCATTCCCATTTTACAGATGAGTGAACTGTGGCTCAGAGAGGTTAATCTGCCCAAGTCTCCTTGTTACTAAGTGATGGAGTAAGATTTTTTTTTTTAAAGATTTTATTTATTTATTTGACAGAGAGAGACACAGCGAGAGAGGGAACACAAGCAGGGGGAATGGGAGAGGGAGAAACAGGCTTCCCGCAGAGCAGGGAGCCCGACACGGGGCTCGATCCCAGGACCCTGGGATCATGACCTGAGCCGAAGGCAGACGCTTAACGACTGAGCCACCCAGGCGCCCCATGGAGTAAGATTTTAAACCCAATCTAGTGCCTTGTTCTTAATCAGTATGTGGTATAGTCTCTGTGGTATGCAACGGACCATTTAAACCTATCGGAATGGAAAATATATCTGATAATGTCAAATGCTGACAAGGGTGTTGTAAACTGGGAAATCTCACATAGTGAGTAGAACTACAATTTGGCAAAGTTGATGGTCTGCATTCCCAGAGCCTGTATATCCATTTTGACTTACGTGCTCTAGGAAACTATTGCATGGTGCAAAAGGACACATGTAATGAACATTTATAACAGCATTATTCTACATGTTTATGAAGAGAATAGGAAAATAAACCATGGTATAATCATTTACTGGAATACTAATCAGCAGTTAAAATAAATAAACTAGAGCCAAATGTATCAACCTTGACAGCACATAATGTTGAGTGAAAACAAAACCCAAATTGCAAAAGGATGTATATAGTATAATACCAATTATGTAACATGGGAAACTATACTATGCATTGTTTATGTAGTAACATATGAAGTCTGAATGAGAAAGACAGACACCGACTTCAGAACAGTGGTTACTACTGAGGAAGAAGAGGCATGTGTGTGCGTGCGTGCGTGCGTGCGTACTGGAGGAATTCCAAAACTATCTTTAAAAGGTATTTTTTTAAAACAAGAGATATGAATCAAATATGGCAAAATGCTAATGTTTGATAATTACCATGATGAGTGTGTGACTTTTATTGTTCTTGGTAATTTTTTGTATGTCTGAAATATTTTGTAATTAAAAAAGGACCTGTCTAATACATGATAATTAACATTGTCATTAGTAGGTTTACATTGGAATTGACAGGGGGAGGTCCTTACTGAGTTCTCTGCATTTGATGATAAATCTATTTTGGCTAGAATTTCACTCATCTTTATCTGCCCATGTTTGATATTCTAGCAATCCAATATCCTTGTCTATGAAATAGGTTCACTTTGGGGACAACCAACATTCCCTTTGAATTAGGAGAGTTTACCTTCATCTTTCCTCTAGTTAGGATTTAGACAAATTTGGTATTCATCAATTGTTTTTGACTCTGGGGAGAATTTAGAACTCTTGTTATCTGGAAATGTCTCATTGCTTCTGGTTAGGTCAGAAGATGTAAAAAGCCTATGAAAAGATGAAGCTACACTGCTAAGACTTCCTTTCTACATCAAGAGTGAAAGTCTCACCGGCAGAATGGGTTGCCTATTTCTTCTGGATCATGCCCTGGCTATTTGTTGGGGGGACAGTATTGAAGGGGGCTGAACCACAAGAGGACTGGGAAATGTTGCAACTGGGGTACTCTTTTCCCCCTTCCTTTTAACTTTTATAAACTTCCAGAGACAGTGGCATGTTGAGGACAATAAAGTTCCCTAAGATTTTGCAAGCAAGACCGGTCCATCTTTTGTACTGCAGAAGCCACAGACCCTTCAAGGGGAAAAGGATGAGTGTCAGTTGTCAAACTGTGCTCTCCTGGCACCCCAAGAGCTGCCTCAGAAAGACGAAGTATGTCTCCTCTACAAATACTACTGTTTTCAACCATAAAAGGTTAGGTTTTATTATTTTACTTGTTTCCATTCATATTAGATTTCTTAAGAACCAAGGGTTACTAAAATAAAAGAAAAATGTTTGAAAACCACAGACATAGAATGTAGACTGGCTCTGTGACAGGTTGATGGCACAATTCCTTTTGACGTTAGCTAGTGCAAAAACTCTGGCTAAAATACAAGACACTTGACAATGAGTTTTGTCTAGTGCTTCGGTATTTGTTTCTGTGTTACTCTGTTTCCTTTCATCTTTTATGACTTCCCAAGTACACAACGGTGGTTTCCAAATCTGGCTGTGCATTAGAATCATTAGGGAACTTAAAACATACAGGCTGCCTATTTAAAAACTACAGACTCTACCCCAGACTTAGTGAATCAGAACCTCAGGTGGTGGGGAAAGTCTACTGCCGTCTATCCTTGGGCTAGAATTAGGGAGTGGCTGACTTGGGACTTGAAGTAATATTCCATAAAGGCTGCAGAAGGACTAATGGTTGAGAAAAGAAAACCAGTGCAAAGAACCAGGCTTAGGGTTTTACCTGAAGCTATTGGCACCATCTTTACAGGTAGCTCCATTTCTGCATGGTTGACTGAGACACTCATCCACATTTTTTTCACATCGGGTACCCAAAAATCCAGGAGGGCATTTGCACAAGAATCCCCCAACTTGATCTTCACAGACTGCATTATTTAAGCATGGGCTTGACTGGCATTCATTGACTTCTGTTTCACAGTGCAGGCCTGGGGATGAAGCAGGGTGAGAAAGAGCCCAAATGTTAACTAACCCCCCTGGGAAACTAGGATCGAAGTGTTGACTTCTTGGAGGATGTCGCTCCTAAAGCATCGGAATGGAAGCTGCGGAACTACTGGCCTCTCACACTGGTTTGAGATATCTACTCTTGAATGAGCTTTGGCTTTTGTAAGTCATTTTAGGATTGTGTTTTGGATAATCTGCTCTTTTGATCTTAGGTCTTTCTGAAACTAACATTCGTAACAGACATCTAATTGAGACTATGTTAAAAAATAAAACTAGCAAATTTAGTTCAAAATTTTCCTGTTTCTTTGACCTTGCTTTTTTCCTGTTTCTTTAACCTTGCCTTTTTCCTTCACTGGTCATTTTTTGGGGGAACTCTCTCTTTATAAATTATATATATATAATTTATATATATGATTTATATATATGATATATATATCATATTGTTTAGCATCTATTTGCAATATGATCTTACGTGATTTATTTCCAGTTCCTTCTTGAATGTTTATCTTAGCATACAAGCTCTTGTCTTCTCTATGTCTCTTTCTCTGTCTCCCTCTCTCGCTCTCTCTCACACACACATACACACACTTTTTTCTAAGCTGTTTGTGAGTAACTGTACCCCTGATGCCCTTTGACCCCAAAATACTTCAGTGTGAATTTCCTCAAAAAATAAGGACTTCCTCTTGGATAATCACAGCATGGTTACAAAATCAGGAAATGAACATTAACATAATATAATGTTTAAAAATGTAGTAATTTGTGGTGCTTTGCAGGATAATATGCCAACGCAGGAAGAATGGGCTCACCTGTGTATCCTTTCATACAGGTGCAGCGATAGCTAGCCAGACCATCAATGCAGGTTCCTTTATTTAAACAAGGACTAGAGTAACACTCATTTATATTTTCTTCACATAGTTTCCCTGCAAAGAATCACAGAATATTTTAGCTTGGAGAAGACCTGAAAGTTATTTTAGACGAATAGTTTTCAAGTAAGCTGTTCAGGTGTAACAGCAGAACAATCAGAAATTGTGGCTAATATGTTTGTGAAAAACTTTGCCAAATAAACTGAAATAAAATGTTTTCTTCCATTCTATTTATTGCAAAAATTTTCTAGCAAGAAAACTGACATTTTCAACATACAATGGAAAATGATAACTATGAATAGCTAGCTTTTTTTTTTTCTAGTTAGGATGATAAGTGTGATCTATTATAAAAATTTTATATTATTTTCTAGTTGTTCACCCCTTTGTTGAATTTATTCCTTCAGTTCTTAAATATGACTTATTTATCTACTAGTTGCAGGTTTATACCCTTAAAAAACATCCCCAGTAACCCACCCCCAGCCCCTGACAACTACCATTCTACTACCCATTTCTTTCTTTTTAAAAAAAATTTTTTTTTTATTTGAGACAGAGAGAGAGAGAGAGCACAAGCGGGGAGGAGGGTCAGAGAGAGGGAGAAGCAGCTATCTGCTGAGCCCGACATGGGGTTCGATCCCAGGACCCCGAGATCATGCCCTGAGCCAAAGGCAGACACTTAACCGACTGGGCCACACAGGCGCCCCTCTACTATCCATTTCTATGAGCTTGCTTTTTTTAGATTCCACATAAAAGTGAGATCATACAGTATGTCTTTCTCTGTCTGACTTATCTCACTTAGCATATGCCCTCAATTTTTATCTCATGTTGTTGCAAATGGCAGGATTTCCTTCTTTTTATGACTGAGTAATATTCCATTACATATAACTCAATCACATTTTCTTTATCCATTCATCCCTTGAGGTACACTTAAGCTTGTTTCTGTATCTTGGCTATTGTGAACAATGCTACAATCAACAAACCTTCCAGATAATGATTTCATTTCCTTTGGATAGATACCCAGTAGTGGAATCAATGGATCATGCAGTAGTTCTATTTTTAATTTCTTGAGGAGCTTCCATACTGTTTTCCATAGCGGTTGCACCAACTTACATTCCCACCAACAGTGCACAAGGGTTTCCGTTTCTCCACATCCCCACCAACACTGTTATCTCTTGTCTTTCGATAACAGCCATTTGAACAGGTGTGAGGTGGTATTTCACTGTGGTTTTGATTTCCAGCAATGAAATTTTAATCATTCCAAGGTTTATATTGTAAAAACAAGAAACTTTCTTCTTACCTGCGTAACCAGGCGGGCATTCACAAATGAATTCCCCAATTAGGTCTTTACAAATTCCACTGTTGAGGCATGGCAGTGAGCTGCATTCATCAATGTCTGTTTCACACTTTAAGCCTGAAATGCAAATGAAATACTGAAGGACAATCAAAGAGTGGGATCAAGAGAAACAGAACCATGATCATTTAAAGGTAATTATCTCAATAATCTGAATTTATAGGGACTGGTGGTGGTGAAGGAAAGGGCAAAAATTCCTTAAGTGCTATCATCTAGTTAAGTATTTAGTGAAAGTACTGCCTCTTTCTAGAGATTCAAGATATCTTGGGGCACCTGGGTGGTGCAATCAGTTAAGCATCCGACTCTTGGTTTGGACTCAACTCTTGGTTTGGGCTCAGGTCATTATCTCAGGGTCATGAGATCGAGCCCCGTGTCAGGCTCTGTGCTCAGTGTGGAGTCTGCTTGAGTTTCTCTCTCCCTCTCCCTCCACCCTGCTCTCTCTCTCTCTAAAATAAATAAATAAATATTTTTTAAAAAGATATCCTTATAAGGAGGGGAGCCTGAGTGGCTCAGTAGGTTGGGTTTCTGACTCTTGGGTTTCGGTTCAGGTTGTGATCTCAGGGTCCTGGGATCTGGGCCCTGTGTCAGGCTCAGTCGGTTAAGCGTCTGCCTTTGGCTCAGGGCATGATCTTGGGGTCCTGGGATCGAGACGGGGTCCTGGGATCGAGACAGGCTGCTGAGATCTAAGAAAGCAGACAGGGAGTCTGCTTTTCCCTCTCCCTCCCCCATGGCTCCCCCCCCCTTACTCTCTCTCAAATAAATCAATAGATAAAATCTTAAAAAAAGGGAAAGATATCCTTATAAGGATACATAAAAGGTAGCAGAAAATTCCAAGTTAGAAGCTGGTGGTGGGGAGGGCAGGGAGGAAGACCTGGTAGCATAAAATTAGTTTCACTCCAAAGTGAAAAATGTAGAGTCATATATACTTGCTATCAAGGCCATTTGGCTGAGGAGTGGGGGTGGGGCTAAGTCCTGCCAGATCTCAGCACATATGCAAGGTGTCCCAGAGTGGGGACATATCTTCTGATACAGTGCACATAAACTATCTGTGGGCTAGCTCTGCCAGAAATCCATGTTCTTCCTCTACACCAGGGAATCTCAAAGTGTGGCCTCTGGACCAAGAGCATCAGCAATTACCTGGGAATGTGATAGAAATGAAAATGATCAAAACTTCTCTAGACCTATTGAATCAGAAATTCTGGGTTAGAGTCTAGTACTCTGTGTTTTAAGAAGCCCTCCAGATGATTCTGATGCACATCAAAACTTGAGAACCACTGCCCAAATTATGCCCTTTCTCAACCACCACTTGCTTACAAAATTCTAGGACAAGATCCATTATTTCTTATGGAATGTCAGGACAAAAATTTTTATAAAAATTGAGACACACACAATACACATATAAGCAAGCTGAAATAAGTGGAATGCCAATATTTTTGGTAGCCCTGGGCTACATTCGTTTTCCAGTTTTCCTTTTGCTCATTTTGTGGTGAATTCTTTTATTTTAATGCCATCTTTCTCATTGAAATGACATTTCATGTTAGCTCTACAAAAGTAAAAAAAATGCAAAAACTGCATTTCTAAGAGAAAATAGTGAATTATTTGAAATAAATTGCAATTTTAAGATATAATTCATTCCCCCCTCAAAAATTTTATTTCTGAACGGAACTGGAATGTGAATTACACTATAAGAAAACATAATTCTTATATAATTTCTACATAATCAAGTTCAAAGCCATATTGTTTTTCCAAGAACGGTTTCCAAGATAGAAACAAAGCAACAAATCATAGCTATTCATAAGAACTTCCACTAATGTGAAGCCTATGAGAGAAACTGGAGTTTGTTTAAAAATATTTATGCTGGACAATCTGTTCTATGTTGGGTAACATATCATACATTTAAGTGTGTTAGAGTGGAACCTTGGCCTCTGAAACTGCATTCCTATTTAGATTGTGAGCTATGATGTGACCTTTTCATAGAGAAGATGGTTCTTTATTCTTCCTCCAAAATGTGCAAGGAAAACTGTTATTTGTAAGATATGTACACTTTTTTTTCACCTTGGTTTATCTTGTTCAACCAAACTTTTATGCATTGATATAGTCCAGTGTGTTTATCTCATAGTTTGATGTGCAAACCACAATGATTTCATCCGAAAAATATACTAAAATTTGCATTCGTCTATGTTACCTGTATATCCAGATGGACAGAGACAAACATAACCACGCCCAAGCTGTTGGCAGGTTCCACTATTGTGGCAGGGGTTTAAGAAGCATTCATGGAAAACCTACCGGTGGCAAAAAGAAATCTATCAGAGACAAAACACTCCAGTCATTTCGAAGCAATGCTGACTATGGAGTTTGAAGGTTTGCAGTATTAGACAGGTGGTTCCTTTTTCCACGTGAGTTCGCTCAAGCTAGCTGGACCACTGCCTGCATAATGTTGGTGCCTGCCACATATGGACACATATGATACATATTATTCTTGAGTGATATTCTTAAGTGATATTCTCCATTTGAGATGCTTTAAAAGTATAAAGGATAGGGCCCCACCCCAGACCAGCTAATCAGAATCTCTGAGAGTGGGATCTGTGCATCCTTATATTTTCAAGTTGGCCGGTGGATTCTAATATGTCTTCAGGGTCACTGCTCTAGTGGTTCTTACAAATTTCTGTGTCTGCTAGGCTCAGTTTCAAATATGACTTACAAAGCCCTTAAAAGCCGGTATGTTTGGACAAGACCGTAGGAAGTTGAAATAAGAAATACAACTTTATTATCCTCCTTAAAAATACTTAAAGCCAAAGAATTCATCATGACATTGGGCTAGGTCTATTCAGAGTAATGGTTGAATCTACCAAAATAATTGGTCTTCACTAGTCTTTTTTTTAAAGGAAAATAATTAGTTACGTTCATGAGTTATGTTTCTTAACATACATTATTCCAATAAATGATCTTTTTTTTCCTGACAAAAAATTTAAATAATTTTCATGAATGTTGAGTACTCTTCCTGCCAACCAGCAAAGGCCTTTGGCTAAACCAAATGCCTCTTACTCAAATGATGGGTTATGCTTGAGGTAAGTGTTAATTATTAGTGAATTTAAAGGTTCCCCACATCTACGCATTCTCTATGCCAGCCACTGTTGGGGAAAAGTCCCAATTTTTTGGTAGTTAGACTTTCCTAATGCTGCATTTTTGGAAAGTTCTTATTAGAAGTCACAAGTAAATACTACTATTCATTGATAATGTTCCTGAGACTTCCAGGTCTCAGGATATTCCAGATATTCCTGGATTCCAGATATTACTCTGGTAGTTTCAGCTCCGGTAGTTTTCCTCTGTACAGCATGTATAATGACAGAGTGTTTTTCCAAACATTCCACTGGAGAAGATTGTATAAGTATAAAAGGGACTTGCCTGACTGCTGACTTCATACTTCTTTTTAATATGTCCAGGAGAAGCACGGGGTACTATACTTTCCTCTGCTGCTGAGAATGTTGAGCTAAAAGCTAGTAAGATTAATAAGAAAACATGAGAAAACCATATTAGTGTGTGGTACATATTGCCCATAAGTAGATTCTACTTAAATGCTATGGTCAATGTTCTAGTTCTCAGAGTAGGTAAAGTCACATGTATTTTGTTTTAGGAATAGTAAAAAAGAGAGTATATAGATGGATGGGATACATCATTAAATCCCAGACTCTCAGAAAGAAACTGGGAAGTTATCAAGTTCAACGTTGCCAAAGTAAGAATCTTTGAGTCATTGTCATCAAAAAGGCCTCAAAAGACCAGACACCCAAATCCACTGAAAAGAGTGATATTCAGAATTGAAGCTACCACGAGACAAAGACAGGTCTCCAACACATGGGATTACATAAGAAATGAAGTGTATCTTTCTTACTGGAGCAATCTGTGATGGATCTGGTACCACTGGTGGCTGTAGTTCCATGAAAGGGACAAGATAAGCAGAAGGACTTTCCAGAATTGGGTTGGTAGTAGTCTTGAGGACATGGATAACAGGGCATTAATCCAGAACGAGAGAATTCTCCTATTGGACAAGGTACTGCAAAGGTAAAAAATCATTTGTGAGTCCAAAACAACATAGTTTACTTTTAAAAGAAGTGCATTAACCCTCACTTGTAAGAAAGCTACTGAATTGCTAATATATTCTCTTGCACATATTTAATACCCATACTATCTTATCACCCAGATAAACATTCTGTTGTTTCCTTCCTCTCTCTTTTTTTTTTTTAAGATTTTATTTATTTATTTGACAGAGAGAGACACAGCGAGAGAGGGAACACAAGCAGGGGGAGCGGGAGAGGGAGAAGCAGGCTTCCCGCGGAGCAGGGAGCCTGATGTGGGGCTCGATCCCAGGACCCTGGGATCATGACCTGAGCCGAAGGCAGACGCTTAACGACTGAGCCACCCAGGCGCCCCTGTTTCCTTCCTCTCTTAACAACACACATTAACTCAATAAAAATTTGAATTGATCATGTAATACAGTATTCTGATTTTTCCACTTTACATGATATCCTCAGCATTTCACAAATTGTTAAATAACATGGTGTTTAATAAAAGAAAAATATTGCATGCCATTGACAGGACATAATTGAGACACATTTCCTCTACCATTGGACATTTAGGTTGTTTCTATTTGTTAGCTATTATAAATAATGCTGACATGAAATTTTCTTTTTTTTTTTTTTTAAGATTTTATTTATTTATTTGAGACAGAGAGAATGAGAGACAGAGAGCATGAGAGGGAGGAGGGTCAGAGGGAGAAGCAGACTCCCTGCCGAGCAGGGAGCCCGATGTGGGACTCGATCCCGGGACTCCAGGATCATGACCTGAGCCGAAGGCAGTCGCTTAACCAACTGAGCCACCCAGGCGCCCCGCTGACATGAAATTTTCTGCATAAACCTCTGATTCTTTCCTAGGGATAACCGTTGAATTTGAACAGCTGAATTTGAGTAGTGGAATCTATAGGTCTAAAGATAATGGAAAATTTAAAGCCAATAATATATAATGTCAAATCATCAAAAAAATATGGTTCTAACTTATAGCCCCATTAGTAATGTGTGGAATTGCTCTTACTGCATACTCATTACTGATAATGATCATTTAAATACTTTTTTTCAATTTGAAAGTGAAAATGGAATTGCACTGTTATTTTAACTTCCATTTCAATGATAAATTAAGTTCATGTTTGTCAGAAAATTGTATTTCTTCTGTGTTGTTGTCTCTTCTGTATGGGGAAGAGGGCCTTTTTTTTTTTTTTTAACTTTTAAACCTTTTAATGTCATTTTGTGTTAGACATGCTTTTTATAAACATCCAGTTGAATACTGATTTAACCAAATCTGAAATTCTCTTGCTAATAATTGTTAGAATATTAACCAAACAAGAAATAGCTTCAAACATAACATGAACCTGCATTTGCTTTGATAAATTTTGGTTGCTTTTGGCAGAACTACAGTGGGGCAGACCAGTCATGACTCAATCTTTGGGTTGGGATTTTAGATTGTGACCCAAAGATGAATTCAGCATGTTCTTTTCCTTGTATGAACTGGTCTCATCTGCATGAGCCCTTAAACCATTATGAACAGAGAAAAACCACTAAAACTATTAAGACTTGTCTGCGTAAATTTAAATAGAAGACAGAACACAAAGAAGTAGCTATTTGGGAATCTCAGCATATTTATCACGTAGGCTTTGGATTTTTGTTAATAAAAATTAGTATGGCAGAAATGATTAGCAATGTGGTTGAAAAATTTAGAAATGCACTCGAGGCTCAATGGGGCAGGATACTCCAAGTAATGACATCTCTTTTTTTGGTATGACCATAAACATTAAATAAACAATAAGGCATTTGTGGTAATCTCAAGATGTTTAGATCAAAGTGTTTAAGCAGAAACAGCCATTCACGTCTTTTGCAAAAGTGCTCTTTTGTATCACTGACAAAAAGTCAGGAGTCAAACCAAGAGATGGCAGAAGATATCATAAATATTAATGCTTGTACCTCTGAAACAAATAATACATTATATGTTAAGAAAAAAAAAGAAGATAGCAGGAAGGGAAAAATGAAGGGGGGGAAATCGGAGGGGGAGACGAACTATGAGAGACTCTGGACTCTGAGAAACAAACTAAGGGTTCCAAAGGGGAGGGGGTGGGGGGATGGGTTAGCCTGGTGATGGGTATTAAAGAGGGCACGTATTGAATGGAGCACTGGGTGTTATACACAAGCAATGAATCATGGAACACTACATCAAAAACTAATGATGTAATGTATGGTGATTAACATAACATAATAAAATTAAAAAACAACAAAAAAAAGAAAAACAGATTTCTTCTGGCTACATCTGTTATATTAAAACTTTAAACTATAAGTATCTTGGTCAAACAAGATACTTGTTATAGCAAAAATATTTGTTATATTAAAACTTTTTTAAAAACATTTTTTAAAGGATTTTATTTATTCGAGAGAGAGAGAGTGTGCACAAGCCGGGGCGGGGGGGCGGGGGCAGAGGGAGAGTGGGAAGCAGACTCCCCACTGAGCAGGGAGCCCTAAATGGGGCTTGATCCCAGGACCCCAAGATCATGATCTGAGCCAAAGGCAGACTCTTAACCAACTGAGCCACCCAGAAGCCCCTAAAACTTTAAATTATAAGTATCTTTGTTTCACCAACAATAAATTAATCTATTCTTTGTTGCTAGATCTCAGAGTTCTAGACAGGGTTTTGCACAAACATATTAAAAGGTTGCTGAGTTTATTCTTTAAAATAAATAAATAAATAAATAAAGTAGCTGAGTTTAAAACGGGTTTTCTGAATCTTAAGTTTCAAAAAATGATTACCTATTTGGAAAAGGTAACTCCAAACAGCTAATTAAAGTAGTTAACTGGAAGCATAGATCTTCCACTGGTAAAGGTATAAAACTTTGGTTTGAGAAAATATCTATGAGTGTGTATGATAAGGTAAAAATACAAATTGTGTCAGTGAAACCAAGATGCTATGATGAATTAAACTCTTTTGCACATACAATTTTTTCGGCACAATCTTACCCTCAAAAAGAAGACTATGCCCCTAGAAACTGACAGAATGCCAAAAATTATACTAATACGTAATAATAAAATCTTAAGATTAAAAATCAGCAAATTGGTTAATGAACACGTTGTTGTGACGTCTATACTTTGTTTTTTGACATAGAAAATGTAAATTTTCACGTGAAAATTAGCTTAAATTATATTCCAAGGGCAGACAGTTGTCATCAGAAATATATTTTCCAGGAGTGGACAATCAATACTTAATGTATTATTTACACATATAGTAAATATACATATACACATATAGCATATGTATGTGTAAATATAACATACATACATAATAATAGCATTATCTGTAGTATATAATACAGTATTAAATACACACACATGCACATATACAGAGGCAGTTCCTGATGGTCTAACTTCCTAAGAAGAGAGGGGAGAAAGTTTCATTTTGAATCTTGACCAAAGAAACTATGGTTTCTGAGTCCATAAAAATGGGACAAAATCCTTTTAACTTCTACTCAAGAGAGAAAGAGAGAGAGAGAAAGAGAGAGAAATCTAAGTATACCAAAAGTGATATTAAAATAGAATTAAAAATAGAGCCTTGAAATGACCAGGAAAAATGTAATCTCACATGTGTGTTCCTGGACAGTGTTAAAGATAACATACAGAGCCCTGGAGCCAAGTGAATTTTGCCTTTTAAATGGGTTTCCTAAAACAAATTGAAAGGTCAGAGACTCTCATCCTACGTCTCCTTTTAACTTCATCCTATAGGGTTAGGGTAAGAAATGTCATCCTGGCTCAGCAATCATCTTTCCTTTTCCTACAGGACGATGTGTAAACAACACCATCACCAAAAAATCATTTGTGGGACTTATTCTTCAGATAAAAGTCATTTTTAAAAAATGAAAAATTTCTAGGGCACCAGGGTGGCTCAGTTGTTAAGCATCTGACTCTTGACTTCAGCTCAGGTCATAATCTCAGGGTCGTGAGATCGAGCCCCGCACTGGGCTCCGCACTCAGCGGGGAGTCTGCTTGAGATTCTCTCTCTCTCTCCCTCTGCCCCTGCTCTCTCAAATAAATAAATTAATTAATTAATAATTAAATAAAATGAAACAAAATATTTCAGACTCTTGAGTTTGTAACCACAGACCCACAGATATTTAATATCTTAAGTAGTGATAAAAGATGAAATGCATGAAATAAATATTACTTTAATATAGAAATATACTTATAGTAGCTGTGTTGATTATATTTTAAGTTCAACATGCTAAACAATGCAAAAAGTGATACTTTAGTAAAAAGTGAGGTAAACCATAAACATACATATAAAAAGAAATCACTACAGAAAGAAAAACTAAGGAAGGAAGGAAGTTTAAAACTAAGAAAAATTTTAAAAAATAAATAAATAAAACTAAGAAAAAATATACATAAGGGACTGTTTTAGAAATCATACACATGTAAGTTTAAAGTAAGATGGTGTTTATTTACCACCACAGGGGAGAGTGCTGAGTGTTGCTGTTCCCAACTCACTCATGACAAGAAAATGTGGTTAAACTTGTGCTGGGAATATATTAGGAGAAATACAGCAGTTAACAGAAGTTTAGAGACTTTCTGGGAATCATAATGGCTTAATTGGAATAATTTGGTATTAAACAAACCTCAAGGCTTATTTGGGAAGCTAAAGGGAAAAATCGCCAATTTTGAATTTGTTTTACTGTAAAAATCCTAGTTACTTTTGTGGTTGGAGGGAGAGAAAGAGAAAGAGAATTTTCACTGCAGACCTTCTTCCAAAATTCATCTGTATATTGACAAAATAAGAGTCTCTAGTAGATCTATTTCAGCCATAATGTGGAGTCTTATTTGCCTTTTAATAAAAAAAAAAAAAACCCTCAATGCTGGTATTACACAACAGACATGGTTTATGAGTTTCAATCAGGTCCTAGTTAATTCTCTTCTCTTCAGTGAAACATCAAGTTAATGAATACTGCTTGCCCAATTCCTCAGGTCTAACAGACTTGTATCTACTGTGATCCTACTACATTGAGATAATTTAAGCAGATGGAGTATATAAAAACCTGTAATTATAGTAGGCTTCCCCATTTTCTCCCTGCCTCACTAATTTATGAGGACTACATCTCCCAAGATGCAAGGCTGGACATGCCCCTCCCAGCGCCATACAAAAATGTCCTATGTACATAGTTGTTTTCTGGGAATTTGTTTCTAACTGTATGCAGAGGTATATATGACTGGGGTACAATGAGGCTGTGTGTGTGTGTGTGTGTGTGTGTGTGTGTGTGTGTGTGCGCGCGCGCGCGCACATGCGCGCGCAGCTTGAGAGAAATGGGGAGCAAACAGATTGGTCTCTTAAAAACATTGCTATTCAATAAGGGAACAGTTGTTTAATTTTCAGATGGCCACAGACCTTAGATTTTTAAATAAGGGTGTAGAAAAAGGGGAGGATATATAATTTTTTAAAAAGTCATGTTTCAGCCAGCATGTTTGTTCTGTTCCCAGTGATATAGCAGAGGTAGGCCAACAACTTTTTATTTTTAATCGAGTTCCATTGACTTTGCAAAGTACGTGGAGTTTGGAGTTCCTGGCAGCAGGATGACCTTGACTCTTAGTTTCACGGCCATTTTAAGTTTTCATCTTTTTGTTTTGTTTACATCTTCTAGCCTTTACCGTGCTGGAAAACTGTACTTGGTAGGGATGTTAGAAATACTTGAAAATTGAAACTCTAATCTTTTTATGTTTATTGTGGTTTTCAACATATGGTCTCTGGACCAAGTAGAAGCAGCATCCCTGGCAAATTAGTTGGAAATGTAAATTCTCAGGCCCCACACCAGACCTGCTGACTTAAAAATTTGAGGGCTGGGGCCAGCAATCTATGTTTTTAAGCCCTTCATGCTGACATTTGAGATCTGAAATTAGTCATACTTAATTTTTCCTGTTACTTTAAGAATCACTGGGGGCAAGGTGGGGGCACTTAAAAAGAAAACCAGACAAGTTAAGTCAGAATGTCTGGGAGCCAAGATTGGGCTTCAGTGTTTTAAAAATGCTGAGGTAAATGTGCAGATAATTCCAAAGTGCAGCCAGAGTGGATAACCACTCACAAAAACCTGCAAACTGTAGGAAATGAAATATCATAATTCATAAAATGTCTTTTTAGAGTTTCAAGGAACATGAGACAGGACCTCACTTCAGAAAGGAAGAAACAAAGTTCCTAGATGAGATGCATTTCTACCATATAATGAAGCCACATGTTTATTAATGTTGAATACTAGCACCAAGTCTTGTACTTTTTTTGTGTGTTCCTAAAGTCACCAGCACAGTGTTTATATTGAGAGTGTTTATACTTAAGCATTGACTGGCTGAATACATGGAAACTCTCCATGAAGAGACAGTTATTTACATTCTTTGCATACAGTAGACATATGGTTTTGCTGAAAATAGTCCACTCCTCCATGCATAGAATCTATGGGGTTTGAAGAAATATCAGTGTCTAAGGCTTTGATAACCTCCACAAGCAGAAATATTCACGGCTCCTCTTTTCACAGTGGAAGTATTTTCTGGACATGAGACGCAACTCCGGGAACCAAATGCTGGCTGATAACTGCCCAGGGGACACGATTCACAAATCTCAAGCCCATTTGATGAGTAGGTGCCTTGTTTGCACTGAGCTGAAAAGAAAAATGTAATATGGTTAAGAATGATGACATTAAGCTATACAAAACACAAAGTACTCCAAGCATATAGATGGTAGTTTCAGACTGCTTCATGCTTCTCTGCGCTAATAAGCTTTAGACTGATTTCCGGTTACTTTCTTTATTACCTGGCATAGCCACAGAGAAAGCACCAATAAATGGTTTTTGAGTGAAGTTAGAAATCTCATCTCAGAAAGGTGTTGTGACAAGAACAAGTTGTACAGAGGGGAACTTGTTCTTGTATAAGTTCTCAGCTTGTACTCAATTCTCTGGAGTAACAGAAACAAAACCTCAAATTGGGCGAGAGCCTCATAAGTACACGGGCACCTTTGTTTCTCTACGAATTGGCCCTCTTATGTCCCCCTATCTGCAGACCCCATCGGAGGGCTGGCGGAGTAGAAAGTAAAAGTAGTCTTAGCATGAGGCCCAGGGAGATTAAGCAACTTTCTAAGATTCATAGCAATGGTTCTGTGGGAAAGCAGGACTAGGGCCAGAATCCTCAACCCCTAGTGCACAATCCTTTTCTTCTGCTCTTGTTCTCCAAATGATGCTCACTGTCAGCATTTTTAGCGCACTTCTAATCACCTAGTAGAGCTCTCCAGTTTCTATTTGTCATTAAGCAATCACACTTGCATTTGTAACAACAGCAAGGGGCACAGTTCTGAAATTTCTTCTTTTAGGTGTATCTTTTTTTTTTTAAGTTTGTTTGTTTATTTAAAGTCATCTCTGCACCCAACATGGGGCTCAAAATCATGACCCCAAGATAAAGAGTCCCTGCTCTACTGACTGAGACAGCCAGGAGCCCCTTAGGTATATCTTATTGTAACTTTAATCGTGAAAGAAAATGTTTCCATCAGAAATGTTTATTGAGAATGATAATAAAATGTTTTGAAAATATGGAGTATTTTAGTAGCAAGAATACATGCATATTAGTAACCTATAGTTATTAATTTCCGAGTAAGTGGAGAATTGATCTCATTGTATCAAATATTATTCTAACAAAATGCAAACTCATGATTGCTAAAATGTTATGAAAGTCCTTTCCACCAATTAATTTGAGATTCGATAAAAAAATCTGAGCTAATTGATAAATGCAGATTAGAATTGGGGCACCTGGGTGGTGCAGTCAGTTAAGCATCTGACTCTTGATTTCCACTCAGGTCATGAAATCAGGGTCCTGGGATCGAGCCCCGGGTCAGGCTCCATGCTCAGCGTCGAGTCTGCTTGAGGTTCTCTCTCTCCCTCTGCCCCTCCCACTTGTGCTCTCTCTCTCTCTCAAATAAATAAATAAATCTTTTTTAAAAATGTGGATCAGAATTATTGACAATGGAGTTTGACTTAGAGCAACAGAATGTTCCAAAGGGAAAAAAAACAGACTTCTTTAAAGTGAGGGAAACATTAAGGTAACAATTTAAAATTAAAAGAAAAAAATAAATCAATGAAATTGCTTGTAGTAATGCTCTTATTTCATCCTATTTGCCATTTAGACTTCATATGTGACGGTAAAATTCAGGCTTCTGGTCAAAATGTGCACTAGGCCATTACCTTTGCATTCCGAGATGCTTCTTGAATGGAGATACTCAGTATATGTCCCAGCTGGACAGAGTTTGCACTCCAGTTGCCCTTCTTCATCCTGATAGAATCCGCGCAAGCAGCTTTCACAGATAGAACGTTCCAGAGAATAAAAGGTTCCCAAAGGGCAATTGACTGAAAAGAAAACCAACAGGAAACACTGAAACCAGTAAACTATAGAAACGGAACACATTTAGGTTCCTTTTTCCTAAGGCATGAAAATAATAAAGCATGCTTCCAAGTACGAAGCTTACTGTCAGAGGTTTACTCACAAGATAAACCTTCCAGAAATGTATTCCTAGAAATAAACAGTAAGATTTTTTTTAAGAAAATGAAAATTCTTATTGCCCAAGCTTAGGGCTTGTGTGATAGGAGCCTTAAAGTGTGGGTTAAACCAGGTCATCCTGGGAAACATATAGCTAACAAAGAAAAGGCTGCTGTAAGGGAAGAATAAAACATGAACACTTAGGTTAATCTGAGGTTTCAAGATATGAAAAACAGTTTCTTAGCTGTTCCTCCAAATGGTTCCCTTATGAAACTGACTGCTGGTCTACTACAGCATCATTTCTAGAAACAAAACCAAGCAAAGGTTGTGAGTCTAAACCAGGTGAGTTAAGCAGACCCTTGTCTCTGCTTACAGGAAATACTGTCCACTAAAGGTAAGTCTGAGACATCCTTGGACTCAAGGGTCCCAAGGAAACAGGCCAATTTGAGGACCTTCCTTCCTTGGAGATTTGGTCTGCTACTTGGCAGGCTTGAAGTGACTCAGGATTTCTGAGACCAAAGCGGAATGTTAAGCCCATGGAAAGACTGCTAGCAAAGTGAGTATTTGTATAGAGAGGATACTTGAAATTAGCACCTAGGTGATTCTGATGATAAAGTGTGTAAGAATTATGTGGGAACTTACTAAAGATTCAGATTCCAAGGCTCTGCCCCCCCCAGTGTCGGATGTATTAGTTCTGGGATGGGGCCCTAGTCAAGATGCACTTTGATAGGCCCTTCAGGGGATGTTGACACAGGTGGTCTGAAGACCATACTGAGAAACGCAGAACACTGATCAAGGTGATTCCTAATTTTTACTCACAACGTAGGGAGGAAACAAGAACAGGTTCAGAATGACCATTTTAAGGTGCTTTTGTTGGGCTGAATTTATCACCCACGTAAGTGAGCTCTGGGAATATCAATAAGAACTGTTGAGGAAGGTTTTCCAAGCAAGGGGAAAGACCCCATGCCTCCAGAGAGGTAAACACCAGACTCACATACAGAGTTTGGTTAGAGGAGTCTCCCCTATCTATAAACAATGACTTACTTGGGGAACAGGCTGGAATTGATCCAGATTGTGGCAGGCTGGGTTAAAAGTTAAGGGGCTGTGGGTAAGGAGAATGAGGAGTGGCTGTTTAATGGTTATTGGGGGTCTCCTTTGGAGGTGATGAAAATATTTTGGTGGTGGTGATGGCTGAACAGCATCGTGAATGTGCTAAATGCCACTGAACCATACACTTTAAAATGGTTGATTTTGGGCGCCTGGGTGGCTCAGTTGGTTAAGCGACTGCCTTCGGCTCAGGTCATGATCCTGGAGTCCCTGGATCGAGTCCCGCATCGGGCTCCCTGCTCGGCAGGGAGCCTGCTTCTGCCTCTGACCCTCCCCCCTCTCATGTGTTCTCTCTCTCTCATTCTCTCTGTCTCAAATAAATAAATAAATAAATCTTAAAATGGTTGATTTTATGCCATGTGAATTTGGCACTGGCTACCTGGGTGGAAATCTTAGCTACACCACTTACTGTCTTAATAGATAAGACTTCCTGAGTAAGTTCCCAGCCTCTCTGGCTTCAGTTTTGCCATCTGTAAAATGTGCTTACTAGTAATAGCACTTCACAGAGTTGCTAAACAGAATTAAACACGAGAGGTGCTCAGCCAGCCTACGGAAGTGGTCAAAAAGTATTAGTCATTGTTATTGGAGATGCTGCTAAAAGTTGTGAGCTCTAAAGATCTAGAAATAAAACTAAGATCTGAGTCCCTTACCTGAAATAGTTTTCTTGTCCTGAACAACGGTGGTTTACTTAGATTCCTGAGACAAAATAATAATAAGAACAACCACACAACAATTGCAAAATGTTTCATTTCAATACCCTTGTATAGTTGTAAAGCAGCTCTACTCGTCTCATCTGACCCACTATGAGCCAGACATTTTTTTATCGCAGCAAAAAGTCTTACCACACATACGCCCTCTCAGCACCGAGCCTGGTCTGCAGAAAAGGAAAGCCTTCTCTGTCTCTAACGAATTGCTGTCGGCTACCAGAATTTCAGATGAAAGCTGAAAGGAATACATGGGCTCCTGACTGAGGGTCCTTTCCAGTTGATTTGTGATGGTTTCCAAAGTCTTAATGAGTCGCTGCTGATTTTCCAGCTCAAGGGTATCATTTCTTTCATCGGGTAATAGCACACTAGCTGAGATAAAAACAAGACGAAATAAAACATAACACACACACATGGTGTTTCAGGAAAACATTTGTAGTTAGTTTGCTTTTGTTTTTTTTTTACCAAAAAGAAATGGCACATTAAAAATCTTCCGGGAAAAATAAACTCACACTCAACCACTACTTACTGAGCAACTAGTATATGGATAATGTTAAGAACAATGCAATTTGTTTTAATCCTTCTCTCATTTGCTGGATCTACATCACCTTTTTGTGAAGCTCTTCCTTACAGCATGTTAAATTTCTGTAAATTCTTGCTTTTTAAAAACATGCCTTAGTTCGTCATGCCAAGGTGAGTACAAAGCAGGATGCTCGTTGCTGCGAGAATCATAAAATACATCTGCGATATTAAATTGCAAAAAATGACAAAACTTAGGTGATGGTGCTCTCCCTAATTTTCAGTTCCAGGATTATTTCCTAAGAATGATAACACGTGGAAAATTTGCAAAATAGGTTTCCCACCAAGAATTTCACATTATATTGTCTTTTCAAACAGACAGTCTATCCTTACCTGTGATGTTAAAAATTAACTTAATTTTGTGGTTAGATAATGGGGCACTTCTTCTAATTCGTGAAGATCTGGCTTTGCCGACACCTGTGGGTGTTTCTTGCATGGAGTCCAAGAAATCATCGTAAGAGTAATCCAGCCTATTAGCTGCACCCCAACCACCAGGTCCTGGACAGTTGGGGCAGAGAAACAAGATTCTACAGTTGCCTTTTTATCCGCATTTAGGTTTGAATGTTAAGCCACAAGTCAAATTGCCCCTATTTCTTCCATTGTCCATAATGTACTGCATATGGGGATGCATCTAGAATCTCATTTATTTCTCATCTATAATCTTATATTGTAATTTTTAGGCACTTCATTTTAGATCTAGGATTACCAATGAATTGCACAAGAAGAAAGAAAAGTCCCTTTGGAGCTACCTGGGCATTTAAGCCATTCTTACCTTTGAGTTAATAGTTAATTACCTTAGCTTTAGAGGTAAATAGGATGTGCGTGCAGAATTTTAATCAATTCCTACTTCCCTTCAGGGTTTGCTCCATTCTTTTTTAAAAATTTTAATATCAGCTTTATAAACTTAATGCAAATGAACAGGTTTCCTTTTATGAAGATTATTCAGGATACTGCATTATATTTTAAAGGTGGGGGCAGGGGTGCCTGGGTGGTGCAGTCAGTTAAGCAAAGGACTCTTGGTTTCGGCTCAGGTTGTGATCTCAGGGTCGTGGGATCAATCCCCACATCGTGGGCTCCATGCTCAGCATAGAGTCTGCTTGAGATTCTCTCTCCTTCTCCCTCTGCCCTTCCCACTTGTGCTCACTCTCTCTCTCTAAAATAAATAAATAAATTTTAAAGGTGGGGACAGTTTCTGAAGGTAGCATGTAAGTTAAATGTGTATGTAACCAGGCTAGAGTATATAACACGGATATGTGAGGTTCTTTAGATGCCCCAATGCCATTGTGACCATCCACATGGATTCAGATTGTAGCTTCTGGATGTAGGGTATAAGGGTGTACAGTTCCAGTCAAGTTACTTTCCTCTCTCTCAGCCTCAGTTTCTTCATTTATAAGTTGAGGTCATTCTTCTGACCTCACAGGTTTGGGGGATAACTCAGACGATATATATAAACCATTCAGCTCAGCATTTGACTCATTCTAAAACCTCAGTAAATGATATTAATATTGGTCTGGGTATATTGTTGTTGCGTGATTATGTGCTTTAAATATCAAATTGTATTTATACAGGCCTGTCCACCTATGTAAGTGGTTTAAGATTTTTAAATGAAATTTAGAGTTTTAAATAAAATAAGCTCTTAAAATTTTTTTTGTCTAATTTATGTCTTTGGCCATTAAAATTACCTAAGATAAATATTTTTGTTTTTCACTTAAACATCTTTCCCACAAGCATTATGTAGCCATTATAAAAAAACAGATGAGCGGGGCGGAGCAGGATGGCGGAGGAGTAGGAGACCTGGATTTCGTCTGGTCTCAGGAATTCAGCTGGATAGGGATCGAACCATTCTGAACACCTACAAACTCAACAGGAGATCGAAGAAAAGAATAGCAACAACTCTCTCATCAGAAAAGCGACCATTTTCTGGAAGGTAGGACGTGCGGAGAAGTGAATCCGAGGCGATATTCGGGAGGATAGACGGCGGGGGAGGGGCCTACATCGGCCGCTTCTGGCAAGTGATAGAACCACGGAGCACAAAATCGGAACTTTTAAAAGTCTGCTCGGCTGAGGGACATCACTCTGGTGGCTAAGCGGGGGGTGGAACCCTCCGGGACAGTGTGGTCTCAGGACCCTCGGGGTCACAGAAAGACCGGGGGTGCCTGAGTGCGGCAGAGCTCCCAGGGATCGGAGCGGGGAAGCCGGCTGCAGAGACGGAGCCGAGGAGCGGACTCTCAGCTCGGGGTTGACATAAACCGTGATCCGCGGCACAGTCGGGCCCCTGCTCCTCCAGCAGGGACCCAACAAGCGGCAGATCCGGGGAGACTCACCTTCCTCCCCCGGGAGGAGCCGCGCGGGAGTGCACCGCAGGGATCTGCTGGGTTTGGAGACTCCACCCGGGGTCGGGTGCCAGAGATAGAAACGCGCGGTCACAGGCCGGGTGAGCACGGAGTGCGGCCAGAGGCCGGGGAGACAGGAGTGACTGACTGCTTTTCTCTGGGGGCGCACTGAGGAGTGGGGCCCCGAGTTCTCGGCTCCTCGGGGGCAGAGATTGGGAGGCCGCCATTTTCACTCTTGGCCTCCAAAGCTGCACGGAAAGCTTGCAGGGAACAAAAGCTCCCAAGAGCAAACCCCAGCCGATTACTTAGCCCGGACCGGGCAAGGGCAGGGCAATTCCGCCTCTGGCAAAGACATTTGGGAACCACGGCAACAGGCCCCTCCCCCAGAAGATCAGCGAGAACAGCCAGACAAGACCAAGTTTACCGATCAATGAGAATGGCAGAACTCCAGCGCTAGGGGAATACTGCACATAGAATTCATGGCTTTTTTACCATGGTTCTTTAGTCTTTCAAAGTTAATTTTTTTTAACTGTCTTTTTTTTTTTTGAATTTTTCTTTTTCCCTTTTTCAACCAACATCTTATCAATCCCTTTTTTAAAACACATTTTTATTTTTCATTTTTAGAGTCATATTCTATCCCTTCATAGTAGTTACCCATATTTTTGGCATATATATATAAGTTGTTCTCTCTTTAAAATTTTGAGATAGTTTCTTCTAACAGATCAAAATATACCCTAAATCTGTAGTGTATGGTTTTTTCCTACTCCTCTGCCTGATCACATTCTCTCCCTTTTTTTCTTTTTTTAACCTCTTCTTTCTTTTTTCCAACAACTTATCAATTCCTTTTATAAAATTTTTTATAATTTTCATCTTTACAGTCATATTCCATCCCTTCATCATATCAACCCTTATTTTTGTACATATATAAGTTTTTCTTTCTTTAAAATTTTGGGAGGCACTTTCTTCTAACAGACCAAAATACACCCAAAATCTAGTGTGTGGCACTGATCTATGCACCAGCCTGATCATATTTGATCATATTCTGGTTTTATTTGTTTTGTTCTGTTTTTGTTTGTTTTTATCTTTTTCTTTTTCTTTTTTCTCTCTTTCCCTTTCTTTTCCCACTGCTTCAGGTCTTTTCTGATTTGTTTAGAGTATATTTTCTTGGGACGTTGTTACCCTGTTAGCATTTTGTTCTCTCATTCATCTATTTTCCTCTGGACAAAATGACAAGACGGAAAAAATCACCTCAACGAAAAGAACAAGAGGTAGTACCGACTGCCAGGGACCTACTCATTACAGACATTAGTATGATGTCAGACTTAGAGTTCAGAATCATCACTTTAAAGATACTAGCTGGGCTTGAAAAAAGCATGGAAGTTATTAGAGAAACCCTTTCTGGAGAAGTAAAAGAACTAAAATCTAACCAAGTAGAAATCAAAAAGGCTATTAATGAGGTGCAATCAAATATGGGGGCACTAACTGCTAGGATAAATGAGGCAGAAGAGAGAATCAGTGATATAGAAGACAAAATGATGGAAAATAAAGAAGCTGAGGGAAAGAGAGATAAACAACTACTGGATCATGAGGGCAGAATTCGAGAAATAAACGATACCATAAGATGAAACAACATTAGAATAATTGGGATCCCAGAAGAAGAAGGAAGAGAGAGAGGGGCAGAAGATATATTGGAGCAAATTATAGCAGAGAACTTCCCTAATTTGGGGAAAGAAACAGGCATCAAAATCCAGGAGGCACAGAGAACCCCTCTCAAAATCAATAAAAATAGGTCAACACCACCCCGACATCTAATAGTAAAACTTACGAGTCTCAGAGACAAAGAGAAAATCCTGAAAGCAGCTCAGGAGAAGAGATATGTAACCTACAATGGTAGAAACATTAGATTGGCAACAGACCTATCCACAGAGACCTGGCAGGCCAGAAAGGACTGGCAGGATATATTCAAAGCACTAAATGAGAAAAATATGCAGCCAAGAATACTATTTCCAACTAGGCTGTCATTGAAAATAGAAGGAGAGATAAAAAGCTTCCAGGACAAACAAAAACTAAAGGAATTTGCAAACACGAAACCAGCCCTACAAGGAATATTGAAAGGGGTCCTCTAAGCAAAGAGAGAGCCTAAAAGCAACATAGACCAGAAAGGAACACAGACAGTACACAGTAACAGTCACCTTATAGGTAATACAATGGCACTAAATTCGTATCTTTCAATAGTTACCCTGAATGTAAATGGGCTAAATGCCCCAATCAAAAGACACAGGCTATCAGATTGGATTAAAAAACAAGACCCATCGATATGCTGTCTGCAAGAGACTCATTTTAGACCCAAAGACACCCCCAGATTGAAAGTGAGGGGGTGGAAAACCATTTACCATGCTAATGGACACCAAAAGAAAGCTGGGGTGGCAATCCTTATATCAGACAAATTAAATTTTAAACCAAAGAGTGTAATAAGAGATGAGGAAGGACACTATATCCTACTTAAAGGGTCTATCCAACAAGAAGATCTAACAATTGTAAATATCTATGCCCCTAACATGGGAGCAGCCAATTATATAAGGCAATTAATAATAAAAGCAAAGAAACACATCGACAACAATACAATAATAGTGGGGGACTTTAACACCCCCCTCACTGAAATGGACAGATCATCTAAGCAAAAGATCAACAAGGAAATAAAGACTTTAAATGACACATTGGACCAAATGGACTTCACAGACATATTCAGAACATTCCATCCCAAAGCAACAGAATACACATTCTTCTCTAGTGCCCATGGAATATTCTCCAGAATAGATCACATCCTAGGTCATAAATCAAGTCTCAACCGGTACCAAAAGATTGGGATCATTCCCTGCCTATTTTCAGATCACAATGCTTTGAAACTAGAACTCAATCACAAGAGGAAAGTCTGAAAGAAATCAAATACATGGAGGCTAAAGAGCATCCTATTAAAGAATGAAAGGGTCAAACAGGAAATTAAAGAAGAATTAAAAAAATTCATGGAAACCAATGAAAATGAAAACATAACTATTCAAAATCTTCGGGATGCAGCAAAGGCAGTCCTAAGAGGAAAGTATATAGCAATACAAGCCTTTCTCAAGAAACAAGAAAGGTCTCAAGTACACAACCTAACCCTACACCTAAAGGAGCTGGAGAAAGAACACAAATAAAGCCTAAACCCAGCAGGAGAAGAGAAATCATAAAGATCAGAGCAGAAATCAATGAAATAGAAACTAAAAGAACAGTAGAACAGATCAACGAAACTAGGAGCTGGTTCTTTGAAAGAATTAACAAGATTGATAAACCCCTGGCCAAACTTATCAAAAAGAAAGGAGAAATGACCCAAATCAACAAAATCATGAATGAAAGAGGAGAGATCACAACCAACAACAAAGAAATACAAACAATGATAAGAACATATTATGAGCAACTCTATGCCAGCAAATTAGATAACCTGGAAGGAATGGATGCATGCCTAGAGATGTATCAACTACCAAAACTGAACCAGGAAGAAATAGAAAACTTGAACAGACCTATAACCACTAAGGAAATTGAAGCAGTCATCAAAAATCTCCCAAAAAACAAAAGCCCAGGGCCAGATGGCTTCCCAGGGGAATTCCACCAAACATTTAAAGAAGAATTAATACCTATTCTTCTGAAACTGTTCCAAAAAATAGAAATGGAAGGAAAACTTCCAAACTTGTTTTATGAGGCTACCATTACCTTGATCCCCAAACCAGACAAAGACCCCATCAAAAAGGAGAATTACAGACCAATATCCCTGATGAACAGGGATGCAAAAATTCTCACCAAAATACTAGCCAATAGGATCCAACAGTACATTAAAAGGATTATTCACCACGACCAAGTGGGATTTATCCCTGGGCTGCAAGGTTGGTTCAACATCTGCAAATCAATCAACGTGATGCAATACATTAACAAAAGAAAGAACAAGAATCATATGATCCTCTCAATAGATACAGAAAAAGCATTTGACAAAGTACAGCATCCTTTCTTGATCAAAACTCTTCAGAGTATAGGGATAGAGAGTACATACCTCAATATCATAAAAGCCATCTATGAAAAACCTACAGCGAATATCATTCTCAATGGGGAAAAACTGAAAGCTTTCCCCCTAAGGTCAGGAACGCAGCAGGGATGTCCACTATCACCACTGCTATTCAACATAGTATTAAAAGTCCTAGCCACAGCAATCAGACAACAAAAAGAAATCAAAGGCATCCAAATAGGCAAAGAAGAAGTCAAACGCTCCCTCTTTGCAGATGATATGATACTTTATGTGGAAAACCCAAAAGACTCCACCCCAAAACTGCTAGAACTCATACAGGAATTCAGTAAAGTGGCAGGATACAAAATCAATGCACAGAAATCAGTGGCATTCCTATACACCAACAACAAGACAGAAGAAAGATAAATTAAGGAGTCGATCCCATTTACAATTGCACCCAAAACCATAAGATACCCAGGAATAAATCTAACCAAAGAGGCAAAGGATCTGTACTGAGAAAACTATAAAATACTCATGAAAGAAATTGAGGAAGACACAAAGAAATGGAAAAACATTCCATGCTCATGGATTGGAAGAACAAGTATTGTGAAGATGTCAATGCTACCTAGAGCAATCTACACATTCAATGCAATCCCCATCAAAATACCATCCACTTTTTTCAAAGAAATGGAACAAATAATCCTAAAATTTGTATGGAACCAGAAAAGACCCCGAAGAGCCAGAGGAATGTTGAAAAAGAAAAGCAAAGCCGGCGGCATCACAATTCCGGACTTCCAGCTCTATTACAAAGCTGTCATCATCAAGACAGCATGGTACTGGCACAAAAACAGACACATAGATCAATGGAACAGAATAGAGAGCCCAGAAATGGACCCTCAACTCTATGGTCAACTAATCTTCGACAAAGCAGGAAAGAATGTCCAATGGAAAAAAGACAGTCTCTTCAACAAATGGTGCTGGAAAAATTGGACAGCCACATGCAGAAGAATGAAACTGGACCATTTCCTTACACCACAAACAAAAATAGACTCCAAATGGTTGAAAGACCTCAATGTGAGACAGGAGTCCATCCAAATCCTAAAGGAGAACACAGGCAGGAACCTCTTCGACCTCAGCTGCAGCAACTTCTTCCTAGAAACATCGCCAAAGGCAAGGGAAGCAAGGGCAAAAAATGAACTATTGGGATTTCATCAAGATAAAAAGCTTTTGCAAAGTGAAGGAAACAGTCAACAAAACCAAAAGACAACCGACAGAATGGGAGAAGATATTTGCAAATGACATGTCAGATAAGGGGGTAGTATCCAAAATCTATAAAGAACTTACCAAACTCAACACCCAAAGAACAAAGAATCCAATCAAGAAATGCGCAGAAGACACGAACAGACATTTTTCCAAGGAAGACATCCAAATGGCCAACAAACACATGAAAAAGTGCTCAACATCGCTCAGCATCAGGGAAATCCACATCAAAACCTCAATGAGATACCACCTCACACCAGTCCGAATGGCTAAAATTAACAAGTCAGGAAATGACAGATGTTGGCGGGGATGCAGAGAAAGGGGAGCCCTCCTACACTGCTGGTGGGAATGCAAGCTGGTGCAGCCACTCTGGAAAACAGTATGGAGGTTCCTCAAAAAGTTGAAAATAGAGCTACCCTACGATCCAGCAATTGCACTACTGGGTATTTACCCCAAAGACACAAATGTAGGGATCCAAAGGGGTACGTGCACCCCGATGTTTATAGCAGCAATGTCCACAATAGCCAAACTGTGGAAAGAGCCAAGATGTCCATCAACAGATGAATGGATAAAGAAGATGTGGTATATATATATATATATATATATATATATATATATATATATATATACACAATGGAATATTATGCAGCCATCAAAAGGAATGAGATCTTGTCATTTGCAATGACGTGGATGGAACTGGAAGGTATTATGCTGAGCGAAATAAGTCAAACAGAGAAAGACATGTATCATATGACCTCACTGATATGAGGAATTCTTAATCGCAGGAAACAAACTGAGGGTTGCTGGAGTGGGGGGTGGGGTGGGAGGGATGGAGTGACTGGGTGATAGACACTGGGGAGGGTATGTGCTCTGGTAAGCACTGTGAAGTGTGCAAGACTGTTGAATCTCAGATCTGTACCTCTAAAACAAATAATGCAATATATGTTAAGAAAAAAAAAAGAAGAAGATAGCAGAGGGGAAGAATGAAGGGGGGAAATGGGAGGGGGAGACAAACCATGAGAGACGATGGACTCTGAAAAACAAACTGAGGGTTCTAGAGGGGAGGGGGGTGGGAGGATGGGTTAGCCTGGTGATGGGTATTAAAGAGGGCACGTTCTGCATGGAGCACTGGGTGTTATGCACAAACAATGAATCATGGAACACTACATCTAAAACTAATGATGTAATGTATGGTGATTAACATAACAATAAAAAATTAAAAAAAAAAACAGATGAGCCAAGACAAAAAACTTTTTGATTACCTACAATTCCACCATATAGAAATAATGCCTAGAACATTTTATGCAAGATTTTCTTCTATGAATATATAAACACACACATATATGTTAATGCATACATAGATACATGAATCACTGGAATAGAAATAAACATACCATACCTTTAACAAACGATTATACTATGTGTATATTATTTAGTAATCTTTCTCTAATTTTCTCAATGATATGGCATTTCTGTGTCAAATGGTTTCATAATATTCTCTTCTATGGCTATACCACAAACTAACCAGGTTTCTCTTTCCAAACTTTTAGGTTATTTCAAAATTCTAGAACATCCTTGTGCATAGAGGATTTCATAAAATGTAAGGCACCATCAATGAGAAGATATATTCCAATTTCAGAGATGTCCAAATAAAAATGTACACCTTAGAATTTATAAAATGTAGTATATCTCTGCATACTGGCATGATTTTTATCTTGAGAAATATTCTTAGAATTAGATTTCTGGGTTTGAGTTTTTTTCATCTTTTTGATACATATTGTCAATTGCTCTTTAATTTCTCCCCTGCATACAATCTATGAGTATGATTTTTTTTCCTTATACTCTTGCCAATTTGGGGTATTATGATTCTTATTTGAATTTGTTAATCTGACAGGTCAAAAAGGGCATCTCATTTTAGTTTTAACTTGAATTACATGACTATTATGAAGTCAAACCATTTTAATATATTTATTGGCCCTTTGTTTTTAATACGTTATGACTTGCCAAGGTGTGGTTTGAAATATTACGCTAATTTTGTGACTCCCTACTGTAAAGATATTCAAGGAGGAAGACTTACCTCTTAAGATCAATTGTACCATGTGTCCACATATGATTCTAAGAAACTGCCCTTTTGATCCTTATTAGATGACAAATATCACCCATCTCAAAGCCTTATGATGACACCTGACTCCCTCTAGGTGCATCCTTATACCCTCAACAATCTGCCTCAATAATCTGGGAGGGGAAGCCTGTGTCATGTGTGACAGAAGAGTCATTGTTATTCTAGACAAGCCACTGCCAATGCCACTTCATGTTTTTCTAACACTTTAACGTCCAAAATTTTCACTGAGAAGTTTTACATAACAGTTAAAAATGGAAAAAAAGTCTACCAGTAGGAAATTGTTTACATAAGTTATGGCAAATTGATTGATTAATATGTGGCCACTGAAATTGAAGTATAATATTTAGTGACAGAAAAATGTCCTCAATATAATGTTAACTAAAAATTCAAGTTTACAAAGTAGTATGGGTGTATATACATACGTATGTACAGTTATATGTATATATGTTAATGTATATATAGTAATACATATATTAGTATATTAATAGAATTATTTATGGGATTGTGTGGGTTATCTTGATTTCATTCTTTGGGTTTTAGCATTTTTCCAATTTTTGCAATAAACATATATGCAGAAATATTTTTTAAAATTTAAAAAGTGTAAAGCAAATGTCAACATCACTCTAAATGCTAAGTCACTAAAAATATTATGCATATGATTAGTGTCAGAAACAAAAAGGATGTCTGCTGTAATGTCAATTAATATTGTCTCAGATAACCTTCCAAGGACTTTAGGTGTACTTGTACTTATTCATTTAATCCTGAGAATGGCCCTATGAGTTCAGTACTCTCATATATATACATATACCCATTTTTATAGGTGAGGAAACTGAGGCACAGAGTACAAACTTGCTTAAGACCACATAGCTAATAGGTGGTAGAGCCAGAATTTGGACATAAGAAGTTGGTCTTAGAGTCCATGTGCTTAACCGTGACACTATTTTGTTATCACTATTATTATTTTTTTTGAGAGGGAAAGAGAAAGGGGGGAGAGGGAGAGGGAGAGAGACTTTTAAGCAGGCTCCGTGCCCAGCGTGGACCCCAACACAGGGCTCAGTCTCACAAGCCTGAGATCATAACCTGAGCCGAAATCAAGGGTCAGATGCTTAACTGACTGAGCCACCCAGGCACCCCCATCACTATTATATTTAAAAACATTATTCTGGAAGTGTTGGACAGTTTTATAACAATGCAATAAAAATGACAAATATAATTACTAGAAAGGTGGATGATTTTACTAATGAAAGACCCAACTGTGACTACTGAAATCTTCCAGAAATATTAAGGCAGTAAGCTAAATGGCCAGCTACACCAGCAAACAAATCACATACCACAGTTAGAAATAACCTTAATAAAAATGCTCAGAGATAATATGGAGAAAACATGAAAATTCAATTAGAAGGTATATCAGACTCGAATAGATTGCATCTAAATATATTCTGGGTGAGAAATCTGAATATTTTACACGTGTAACTATTTTAAATTAATGGCTTAATTATAATTTAAATTGAATGCCATATAAAAATTGCTTTGGTACTATTCTAAGATATCATATCAGTAATAAAATTTCACAATCATAATGTGACTTTATTTTTTATCACCTCAAGAGTTTTGGTTTAAAAAAAGTTAGTTTTTCTAGTTTGCCCCACTCTTCTGGACTTATTTTATTTTGCAGATCAATCTTGCCATCTTGACACTGCATAATTTAATTACCAATTGCAAAGCCATTTTCATAGTCATAATTGTATTCGAGGCAATATTTTTTGGTCAGGTCCTCTAATCTGCAATCAATGTCCTCAGCATCACTACAAAATGATGGGACCTGCAAATAAAAAATGAAGAGTATGAAATGTAAATTGCACCTCTATGTGCTCTGGATAAGCCCTTTGTTCTGCTGGCCTTCACATCTCTCTCTATTGGAGGGAGGAGAGGACTAGAGCTCTGCATGCTCCTGGACAGACTCCCGCCCCTCGTCCACACCCTCTCCTAAGGCCTCCAGTGCTTGTGGACCACCAGAATTAGTTTCAGGCCCTTTTTCTCTGTGCATGTCACTGATCCCCAGAAGCCCAGGACCCCAGCATATCTCTTGTCTCTGAACTTTCACCCCTAACGGCTCTTTAGATCCCTTTTCTCTGACTCTATCTCCCACCCATCTCTAAGTCCTCAGAACCTCCTCTGTCCTCTGGAACTCCCAGTCATCAGTGAATCTCCTATTATTTTTTTCACCTCTCTTTATGGTCCCTTCATCTTTGCTCTCAATGACACCCCACTTTCCAGTTTTCTTAAACTGTGGGTGTGGAGGTGTAAGGCACCATCGATGGTGCTGTTCTCTGCTGTTTCCAGATCATGCTCCCGTATCCCTCCTTAGAGCCTCACAGTCCTGAAGTTCATGGTATAGAAGGTGGCCCCTCTGTGTGTCAGCCACCTACAACCTTTCCCCATTCTGCATCACCCCCTCATTCCAAGAACATCCAGTAACTGTCCCTGTTATAATTCTTGGTGATTTCTATATCCACCTGGCTAATCCTTCCTTCACCTTGGCTTCTCACTTCCTTTTCCCCCTCTCCTCCAGTCTTCCAGCCTTACTTTGTTCCTTGCTGTCATGGTCATACCTCAGACCTCGTCATTACCAATAACTGCACCCTCTCCTACTCTCGGAAGTCTTTGACTTCATCAGATTTATAATCCATGGACCCGGGATGCCTGGGTGGCTCGGTCGGTTAAGCGGCTGCCTTCGGCCCAGGTCATGATCCCAGGGTCCTGGGATCGAGTCCCACATCGGGCTCCTTGCTCAGCAGGGAACCTGCTTCTCCCTCTCTCTCTCCCTCTGCTTGTGCTCTCTCTGTCAAATAAATAAAATCTTTAAAAAAAAAAAAAAAAAAAAAAAAACAATAATCCATGGACCCTACCACCTCTTCACTGTCTCTCAGTCCGACGTCTTCACCTCCTTGTTTATCTGTCTTAGAGTCTATGGCTCATCACCAGGAATCACTCCCTCACATGCACCCACTTCCATCGTTTGTCTGTAGAACCCATAACCCTAGTTAAACTAATCGCTCTGCTTTCTCTTCACGTGCACTCGTGTGGTTAATTACAGCTTGAGAGAAAATACAATCCTGCTTCCTGCCAATCCTTTCTTTAGCACATTCATTTGTGCTTTCCTAGAAAATTATTTTACACCATCAACTCCCTTTCCAAACCTCAACAACTCCTCCCCATCCTTACTCTCTGAGCTGATCACTCTGCATCTTTTTTCCACTGAGAAAATAGAAGTCAGAAAAAATCCTTTGACACACTTCTACCACCGTGGGTACCCACTTGTGCATCCGTGTCTCTGCATACCCTACTTCCTTGGCTCCCCTCTTTCTCTCACACTGGACATCAAATCTATTACCACTGAATCTACCCTTAGCATCTATCCAAAATCTAAGCTGACTACTCTGTTAGGGATACAAATATGTATATAACACATTTCCTTTGAGATGCTCAACACAAGTTAAATACATTGTTTTGCTTTCCTATAAACAGTGAAAGAATCCTAAACAAAAATGAATGAAAAAGAAAATCCTTTCAATGTTCAATTATCTCATCATAAAATAAATACAGTCTACAGTGGCATTTTTGTCATACTTTAAATAACAAAGCAGACATTTTCAAACCACATGGACCCCACACTTCTCTGGCTTTCTGACTCAGAATTTTAAAAAACTCAAAATGTTTTAATAAAGATTCACTTATAATTCATTCCAGAAGTCCAAAACCTATGAGCAATTCTAAATATTAAGAGCAAGTTTGGATTACAGAGAGGCGGGAAATCATCAGGACACGGAATTCCAGTGGCAGGTTACCCTAAGGGGCTATGAAAAGCTCAACAGCATCCTTTAAAATCCGACAAACAATACTGCTGACATACCATTTTCCCCAGGGTAGTCTCAAATGCTTCAGAAAACTTCTTCAACAGATCTGTATCATCACAACGAGTTGCTTTGTACAGCATCTCAAAGGATTTGAACCCATGATTTGCAAAACGTTTTACTGGAAAATGTTAGAGAAAACAGTTTCAGTTGGTTAGGTGTTTTCAACACAAGATTTAATTGTCTTTGGAATAACTATAGCTTAGGACTTTGATTCTAAAATGATTTGTGGGATTTCTATAAAAACAAGAGATGACAGTTAAGAAAAATTTCTAGGCATTAATTGATCGTAATAAACCATGAGTCAAGTAGCACTGTACCCAGTTATCCAGTGATGAGGTTTGCTTTGATATATTATTCTTTAGCTTGCAATCACATTAAGAAAATAAACACTTAAGGGAAAAAGAGATTTAAACATTTTTAAATTATATTTCTGGGAATTTTTGAAAAATCCTGCCTTGGTCAAAGATATCTTTTATGTTTACATAAATTTGTATCATATATGTTTCTATTATATTTTTAACCAATATACACTGAAAATTTTCTAAATATGATGGACAATCATAATCCTTGAAAGTGTAATTCCCACAGAGAACTCCTCCTTGGATCAGAAACTTGCATGGTTAGGCCCAGCAAGATGTCCCATAATATTCTGAGACAATGACTCCTAATAGCATCAGCATTAAAATACTACTGTCTAAATCTGTGACAGAGGTGAGTGATACTGTAGAACTTTTAATTACTACCCAAATTTGTGGAAAAAAATAGCTCAAGTAATTGGGCTTTATTCTTTTTCCAAGACATTGGCATTTAAGCTCCATCTATGGTACTGAATCAAAGATTCATTCCAAAGAATATTTATTTACACCAGACACAAAAACTGGCTATTTTTATAACAATACATATATTTAAGATTATAGAATAGCTCTAAATCTAAATCAGACCTAAAGAGATCGTAACTGATCTTTCCCCATCACATATGATGGATCTTACTTTAAATATAAGTTCCTCTGCAGACTATGAGCCTATAAGTTCAAGTTTATGGATCAAGAACAACATGCTGACAAGTCTATTTCTGGTAGATAACAAGGAGAGGGCCAAGATGGGTTTGCCTTAAAAGGAATCTTGTCCTGTAGCAATCAATAACCAGACTCTGATGGGCTAACATTTTAAATCAAGGGCTCAACATTTCTCCTATTCACAAACATTTCAAATTCATGAACCATCTTTTAAGTAAGCTCTATGCCCAATGTGGTGCTCAAACTCATGACCCCAAGATCAAGAGTTGCATGCTCTACTAAGTGAGCCAGCCAGTTGCCCCTCATGGCACCATTTTTCACTCATGAAACCCAATCCCTATAATAAGGCATTTTCCTCTTAAATGCTCAGAAATGTACACACACGCAAACCCACACACACATACACGAAAGGAGTCCAGGAAGAAATTAAAACTTACTAGCACAGTCTGGCCATTCAGTGGAGTATGGTGGCTTCCAGATTCCATCTTCATAAGCACAGTAATACTTCTCAGTAGACCCTTCTGTGAAATCATAGCCCTCCGAGCAACTTAATGTGCAGTTAACTCCAGCACTATCTTGAGTGCATATAAAATCCCCATTCACAGGTGTAAATGGAACTTCACAGGGAGAAGCTGCATAAAAAAAATGTACAATTATTTACAGTGGTATAAACAATATAATTAATATATATAAATTAAATTCTATGAGTCTAAGCTGAATTTTGAAAAGGACTCCTCCTGTCCACCAGCATTCCTAGAAAAACTTTCATCATAAATCCTTAGTGTGGGAACATGACAACATATGCCTCTTGGTTCCTAGGTGGGCACAGCTGAAAAGCTGTACCTCTGTATGATTAGAGGCTGTGCATATATTTTATAAATGCTAAGTTATTTCTGATTTGGGGTTTTTATTTGTGGCCTTCCTATAATAAGAGTGAAAACTAGATAGCATTACGTAGCAAGCATATTTTCAGAGTCTGTCTCCTCAGCTCTTCAAAATTATGACAGTAACATTTTGTACTTTTAGTGAAAATGTTAATGACATGTTAATTAAAGACTACTCTTGAAGAAAATATTTCTATGTATCATGAGGTGAAGCAATTACAATGAGAAACGTAAATAAGATCTGTCAGTATACTTACTTTACGAATCTACTGCACACAGTCCATTTTCTCTCACAAAATATAGTAATTACATATGGCAAATGTCAACTAGATTTCTGGAGGTTTATGAAGAGAATACCTTTTATGACAATGTGGATGTCACAGCTTCTGTTATTGCCCGAGGGATCGGTGGCTGTATACCGTACTATAGTCTCCCCGTGAGGGAGAAGGTCTCCTGGTGAATGGCTCCTAGTGATGAACAATGCGGCCCCTAGAGAGGAAAGAAGGGACCTAGTTTTGGGGTGACTGGTCTGCAGTCACTTTATCAGTTCCTGTATTTGATTTGAATTTTCATTTTCTCTTTATACAAACCAGCTGGGCATTCAATTTATGTTGATTTGGTCACCAGTAAAAAAATAAAAGATGCAATATTTATGCTGTAACATAGAAGTATTAGACTCAAAAACCACATCAGAATAAGGCATTCTTGCTAAACAAATGATTTTCCTTGAGTAGATCAGTCTATTGGCATATTGGAAAATTTTTAAAATTCTTTACTTAAATTCGATTTAGTTAATATATACGATATTATTAGTTTGAGGGGTAGAATTCAGTGATTCATCAGTTGTATATAACACCTGGTGCTCATTACATCAAGTGCCCTCCTCAGTGCCCATCACCCGATTATCCCTACTCCTCACTCACCAATAGTGGGAATTTAATTAAGAAATTTATTTAATTTGCCTTTTTAATTGTTGCTTACTGGGTTTTAGTGAGACCTTTAACATGAACTTCAACTGTATTTGCTCATTTTTTTTTTTCTGCTTTCCTATGAACTTTTCTGATTTTAGGGGCAAATGTTGAAAAAATGAGTATGAATACGAACTCTACTAACGATATTACTAAAATGCATAGTTTATGCCTTCAGGACAATGTAAACATAGAGACTCAATGAATACGTTTAATAAATGTGCACTGGATACTGAATGAAGGGAACCCCATGGATAGGTAAGATTAGTAATATTAAATTATATAATTATCCTAGCATTAAAACATATTACCTTATATGAATATTCATTCTACTTAGACAAGATGCAATTTGCTTTTCATTTCTTTTATCCTTTTTAAAAGCTTTTAAAAATGAAATACAATTCAGTGTTAACCATGCTGACCACAAAGTCTCTGCGTCTGCACCTGAGTTGTCTGAGAACTGAGGCTCATCCCACGTTGCAGGATACTCCTTCTCTGAGACTTGAATCGGAGGTGGGGATCTGCACCAGTCTATGCTAGGTGGTTCTACATCTAAAAAACAGGAAAGCAGAGAAAGAAGTTACAACTGATATTCAAAAATGACAAGGGGGGGGTGCCTGGGTGGCTCAGTCGTTAAGCGCCTGCCTTCGGCTCAGGTCATGATCCCAGCGTCCTGGGATCGAGCCCCGCATCGGGCTCCCTGCTCGGCGGGAAGCCTGCTTCTCCCTCTTTCACTCCCCCTGCTTGTGTTCCCTCTCTCGCTGTGTCTCTCTCTGTCAAATAAATAAATAAAATCTTTAAAAAAAAAAAATGACAAGGGGGTGTGCAGAAGAGAACTGAAGTCTACTTGTGCTAGCAGAGAACCTTGACCTTGTTAAGCTGGCCCTGGAGCCCCCCTTGACAATGAGATTTGTTGTAATCCTGGTCTCAAGACAAAAGAAAGAGCTGATTCTTGTTATGCTGCCCTCTCCCTGTTAAAGAAGAAATACTAGGTTCCTAAAATCACCCTGAGCACAGCTATGTAAAAGCCAATTCTGGGGGCACCTGGGTGGCTCAGTCGGTTAAGTGTCCAACTCCTGGTTTTGGCTCAGGTCATGATCTCAGGGTTGTGAGATCGAGCCCCTAGTGGGGCTCCACACTCAGCATGGAGACTGCTTGACATTCTCTCTCCTTCTCCCTCTGCCCCTCCCCCTGATCACTCGCTATCTCTCCCCCCGCCCCCAAGTAAATAAATAAATAAATAAAGTTTTAAAACAAAATAAAAGATTTTTTAAAAAGGCAATTCTGGATGTGGTGGGCATTCCACCCAGAGTAGTTGAGTTGATCGACCAGGAAGTGAAGAGAACCTTCCCAGAGAAGCAGAGGAGTGAAATGACCAAATCTCACGCTAGGCAAATTTAAGGGACTTATCTGAGGTCATTACGCTAGAAGATTGCAATCATGTGCATTAAGACCAAGGTATAGAGATACCTACATGATATATGAAAACACATACTCGGAAATTAAATGAGCTGTTATCTGTGAGGATATATAGATTTCTGTTTTATGCTAAGTCTTTTCTCTTTTCCTCATGCTTGTCATTTCATTAGCGCAGTGCCTTTGGTTTACTACTTTTTGAGACTATAAATTCTGTTGACCCGTGACGAAGTCTCTCTTGCTCACAGTTAGCTTTTCACTGCAGAGCACAGCACCTGGTCCGTAACACATGCTCAAAAAAAGTTGCTGAATAAAGAAAAACGTGAAGAAATGCTCATTGGAGTTCTGTGCACTTGAAGGGTGCTGAATCAAGTCAATTCAGAGTTAAACTGACAAATCTGGCAGCATTTACTATTTTCCCAAAAGAAACTGCAAATAGGTATTTCCAAGATTTTCTAAACTGATTCTGGACAAACATTTTAAAGCAGAACTGCAGGCACAAGAGAGCACCAAGACTCAGTCAATTACTGTCAAAAGCACGGGAGGTACTGGCGGTCTCCAAAGGAGAGAGAAAGCCTATTTCAGAGCAAGTGAGGCAGCATTCCCTGGAACGCTGAGCAAAAGCATTCCTGCTTCCTCTCACTTATCAGTAAGATACCCACACCCTGTCATCTGAGGAAATGAGAAAATGTGGGCTTTCAAATATTTTCTCTCTCTCTCTCTCTCTGTCTCTCTCTGCCCCCTCCCCCTCTCCTTCTCTCCCTTTCTCTCACCTTCTCCTGCTCCCTCGTCTTTCCCATTTCATCTCTCTTTCATAATTTGAAAATCCAGTGTCTAGCTAGACCCTTGAGTACACATTTTACATTTCACCAGGCTGACTCTTCATTGTGAAAAATTAAAACTTGGCAAATGCTTGAACCACAGTTCCATGTCTAAAATCACAGTATTATAGAAAACAAATCCAGCATATTTTTCATATGACTGGCAAAGTTCATGTTTAAAACAACACTGAACAAGCAATGAAAAAACCTAAGCACTATGAAATGAATTAGGCTGATTTTTACTTGCATCGCTTTTTATCTACTTTTACCCAAACCTGTAATTTCTAAGGTAAGGAGCCAGTCTGATATACATTAGTTATTTCAAGAAGTTAGGTAAAATTCTTGAAATAAAATGAATTTAATGTGTTCAATTTTTAAACAAACATATTAAAATATATGAGATGAATATAGCAAAATGTCAATATGTATATTATATAGAGCTTAACGTGTGTCAGGCACCAGTTCAAGTAGTTTATGAATTTTAACTAATTAAAAACCTCACAATAACCCTGTGATGTAATATGTTAATTAATTATATTTTGGGATGAAGAATCTGAGGCACAAAGAGGCTACTGTTCACACTGACTTTAAGTGGGAGAGTGGACTCAGATTGGGCTCAGAGTCTGTGCTCTTGACCACTACAGACTGCTACATATCCTATTTCTCCACGTATTACATCTTGGTGGTGGGTATCTGATATCTACCGAGTATCTACTGAATTGATTGAAAATACAAAGACGAATTGGGAGATGGAGCAGCAAACCAGCGCCCCCCAGCCCCCCGAATAAAGGACTGATCTACAGCAGTGGTTGTAAGGATGAAGAGACTAGGACAGATTTCAGAGACAATAAGTAGATGAAACCAGCAGAACTTGATAACTGATTGGATGTTGGTGATGGAAGGAAAGGAGTCAAGGATGACTTCCAGATTTTTGCCTGGTAGGTAGGTGATTGGCTGTGCCATTTTCTGAGCTGAGAAATATACTAGGTTTGGGTGAGTTTGAAATGCCTGTAAGACATCTACATGGAAAGCTCAGTAGGCAGTTCTATATATTGGTTTGAACTTCAGAAAAGAGATTGAGATAGAAATCTGAAAGTGGTCAGATTTCTATCAAAATCACTGGGAAAACTACAGGAAGAGAAAGAGTAGAGGACTAGGCTGGAACCCTGGGGATGAGCCACATTTGAAAGTTGGTCTGAGGAAGAGAAGCCATGTAGGAAAGAGATAAAGAAGAAGAAATGAGAACAAAGGGTTGGGGAACCAAGAAAGACTGGTGTCAGATAAGCTAGAGAAGGAGAAAGTTACAATAAGTAGAGTGTGGTTAATAATGTAAAATCGAGGGCACCTGGATGGCTCAGTCGGTTACGCGTCTGCCTTTGGCTCAGGTCGTGATCCCAGGGTCCTGGGTTCGAGCCCCACATCGGGCTCCCTGCTCGGTGGTGAGTCTGCTTCTCCCTCTCCCTCTGACCCTCGCCCTGCTCATGCTCTCACTCACATGCGCTCTCTTTCTCTCAGATGAATAAATGAAAAATCTTTAAAAAAAACTTTTTTTTAAATCTAAGGAAAGATTATGTAAAATAAGAACTAAAAAGTGTGCAGTAGGAGTAACTCTAGAGACAACTGGTAACCCTGGTGACAGTAGTTCATATGAGTGAAGGTGACAAGAGCCAGACACATTGAGTGACTTTGAAAATACATGGCCCTTGAGACAAAACAGATGGCAACCCCTGGGGACTTTTCAAAAGGCTCATATTGGAAGAAATCAAAGAGAGACAGCGATACATAAAGAGTATGTAGGTTTCAGAGAGGGAGGGGCCTGAGCAGGTTTCAAGGCCCATAGGGAGAATCAGTGGGAGGGAGCTGTTGAAGATAAGGGGGCAACAAAGCCCTTGGAGGGCTGGATGATTTTCACAAACCCACCCAAGTAATTTCACGACTTACCAATAACCTTGACATGGAAAGTGCAGCTGGCTTGGTTGCTGGAGAGGTCAACTGCTGTATATGTGATAGCAACATCTCCAATCGGGAAAAGGTAAGGTGGGGTGAAAGCTGGATGAACATGGATTGATACCTTTTAGAGATAAATGAATATTTTGAAAGTTAAAGTTAATAGCAATGGTACTTTTTTTTTACTTAAATACTATTAGGAAAGGTGAAATTAAAAATGATACAATATTTCATACATATAGCAAATAGGAAAAAAAAATCAGGCACAGCCTTTTGTTGTGTTTCTTTCCAGATTATTATTCTATTTACATAGTTTATACAGTTGGTATACATATGAAATGTTGTTCCTTGTTTTTTAAACATAATATCTTAAAACATTCTTCATGCTGTTACATAGTCTTTAGAACTTAAGAAGACACTTAAATGTCTCCATGATTTTCTATAGAATAAATATATGCTAATTTCAAAAAATCTATTGAAGGACATGTAAATTGGCCCCAAATGGTCCCATTTTATTGATAGATAATACAAAATTTCTTTCCCAAAACATGGTAATAACTTGCATTCCCATTTGTCAGTATTTGATAGTATCAGTGTTAAAGTTCCCACTCTAAGTTCTCTGCCCTATATTAAATACCATTATTTTTTGGTAACTCAAAAATATGACAAGTCATTTTTTTAATTCACAATTTCTTATTGCCTTAGGCTAAGATTAAATTCTCATATGTTTGCAAGATATAAATGTATTCTTTCTTTTTTGAATTACATGTTTGCTTTCTTAGTCCATTTGAAAATTATGATAGAATACATTTATATTAATGTGTAGGTAATAAATATTCTAACCTTCTAACAAGCATTTTTGCAAGCATTGAAGCATTTTTCTCAAGTTTGCTATTTGTCTTTTAATTTAGGAATTTTCTAAAATACAAATTTAAAAATACTTTTGCAGCCAAATACATTTGTCTTTTCAATTGTACTTTTAAAAAATATTTCAACACACAGGTGCTACATTTAGTGTGAACTCTCATTAGATTCTGAAATATGCCCCTGTATTCTGCTGGGGGGAGAACACTCAATTTCAAAATGGCATATTGGGTTTTATGGTCAGGAAGGACAGAGGACTGTGGGAGCCTGTGGAGGCTTGTTGATGATCCTGATGAAGGTAACAACAATGCATGTTTTCATGGGCCTTTTAATGGAAAGTAGAAACCACACACAATGGACTAATCATTCAACTTGTACATCACCTACAGTCCCTTTAGCCCTAGAAGTCACATTTGCACTTCTAAATTCAGATTTAAAAGTTACCTTGTCCTTAGTTACCTAAAGAAAAATACCATATGAGCTCTATTTAATGTGGAATCTAAGAAAACAAAGAAACAAACTCCTAGATACAGAGAACAGGTGGTGGTTGTCAGAGGTGAGGGTGGGGGTGGGGGAGGGGGATGAAATGGGGTAAAGGGGGTCACAAAGTACAAACTTCCATTTATAAAATAAATAAATGCTGGGAATGTAATATACAGCATGATCACTACAGTTAATTTTTTAAAAAACTACCCTGATTCTAAGTATATTCAACACAACGATCAGAACAGTTTTTGTGTGTGCGTTGTGGCCCCCCACCCTGATAAATCCTGGCTGGCACGATTTATACAAGTTTACATGGAGTTGTGAAAACAATATACCATAAAAGCACCTTAATGTATATGAATACTAACAGTGTAAATTCAAGGGGAGTTAAATCCTAAATGAATTCCTTTTTTAACAACATCTGATGGATAATTATCTCAAGCTACTGTATATATAATGTTGAAATATTGTATTCTGAGCAAAATACTGTGTTAGAGAAAGCTGAATTAAAAACTGATCTCTCCTTTGTAATATGCGATCATTTAGGGCTCATATTTTAAAAGATATGTTCATAAACAGGAATTTAGATTGTTTCCACATCTTTTTTTCCTTGAAAGATCATCAGAGCCTAGTAAGGGGCAAAGAATTCCTAGTCAAGTAATCTTAGTGGATACATAATACAACAAATCCATGGAATAAGAGTTTGCATTTTAGAGATTTTTATCTGAGATTTCTAGTTAAAAACTCAAGGCTGATCATTCTTCTATCTAATGAGGCATTAATATTTATGAGTACAGTTTATATAGAGAGTACTATCATTAGTGTATTAGTAAATCTTCAATATCACGCATACTTGCAGTGCATTTAGAATCCATTTGAAAAGGATACAAATATTCGCAAAACCTTACCTTTTCCCCAGAGTTGTCTCTAGCTGTTGGGATTTGCCAGGTGATATTAGCGGAGTCTTGCTGTTCCAGAGTCTTAGCCTCTATGTCCTTAGGACAGCTGATTTGAGGAGCCTCCACATCTGACTCAGAAAATGCACAAATCAATGAGTCAATTGATACATAATTCTAAGTCATTTAAGAAAGAGGTAAAAATACATGAATACTCTGTGACTCATTTTTTACATCCCAATACCGGATTCATTTGGAATATGCGACTGCCTTCAGCATGGCTTATGAGGCCCTTCCTCACCTGGAACCTGCTGACCTCTTAGCTTCATCGCTTATGGTCGCCTGACCGGAACTTACTCTCCATGCTGGATGCTCTCATTTCCATGCAAACTCCATGGTCTTTCTTGCACCTGGGTCTTTGCCCAGGTTCTTTTATGTGCCTGAGTCAATGCCCTCTCCTTCTTTACCTAGATAACTCCTCCTTGTCCTTTCTCAGCTTAGACACAAGGTCCTCAGGAACTGCTCCCTCCACAGGCCCCCACAGCCCTCCGTCCTTCCTGACCATAAAACTCAACACACCATTTTGAAATTGAATTTTCTCCCCCCCCACAGAATTCACATTTGTTGAAGGCCAGGATCTCTCTTGTCCCATTGTGTTAAATAGTGCCTGGCATATGGTAAATATTTTTTAATGAAATAAAGAAACAAAAAATAAATGTTGACTGTGGCTGGAAGGAACTACACTTGAAAACAAGGCTGTCAAGTGGAATTAATTAGCAGTGCTAAAACGCACTGTCAAAACACCAAATTGAAGCCAATGGTATTTTTTTGCAGCGTGAAACTCTGCAATACAGATACTGAGTTAGAGGTGGTAACATTAAACATATCCACATCAGTCACTGTAGAGCTAAGTTCTTATATATAACATAAAAGTACCCTTATTTTAAGTTATGTTAAATTAGGTCTTCTGGGCGCCTGGGTGGCTCAGTTGGTTAAGCGACTGCCTTCGGCTCAGGTCATGATCCCGGGGTCCTGGGATCGAGTCCCGCATCAGGCTCCCTGCTCTGCGGGGAGCCTGCTTCTCCCTCTCCCACTCCCCCTGCTTGTGTTCCCTCTCTCGCTGTGTCTCTCTCTGTCAAATAAATAAATAAAATCTTTAAAAAAAAAATTAGGTCTTCCGTAACTTGCAGCTGAATACATCTGAGTTGATAAAATCCGTGTCTCATATCTTCTTGTTTCTTGAAAACTTTACACAATTTATATTTTCTTTTTCTTGGAGGGGTTGATACTTGGACACTTTCCCCCCCATAATATGCATTAGCATATTGACTCTGAAAATCTAAAAAAGTAGTTGATTTTCCATTCACACTTGAATAACAGCTTAACTGGATTGGGAATTAAAGTTCCTATTTTCTTTCTGTATTCTTTGGACATTGCTATATTTCCTTCGGGCATTTATAGTTGTAAATGAGAAGTATCATGTAAGTCTGGTTCTTGCTTCTTTTGTGCAATTTCTCTTTTCTCTCTGGAAACTGATTTAAGATTTTCTTGTTAAACTCTGGACCTCAGAAAGTTCACCAGTCGTGAAAATATGCCTGCTTTATAATCAGGGGCTATAACTGATCTCACGTTTCAAGTTTAGCTCAGAGAAACATCCTTCTATTGGTAAGAAAATTCTTCTCTTCCATACCCTTCCCTCTCTCCTTCTGGAACTCTTTCTTAAATGGACATTGGGGCTTTTTCCTATCATTGGTATCTCTTAACTCCCATCTTTTTGGTTTGATCACTTGGGATATTCAAGTTCGTTGTTTATTATTTTTCCATTCTGAGGGAACTCTCAATTTGGTTCTTCAACAACATCTGTTCTATTTTATTTATCCTTCTTTTAGAGATACTTCTGATGCTTTTACTTTTCTGAACTCTTTCTTGTTCTCAATACCCCCTTTTTCATAGAAGTCTATTCTGGTTGCAAGTAAGATGGCAATGTCCTCCTGTGAAAGTAATGGGATGCGGGTTTCAAATGGCTGATAACTTGATTCTTGGGGCACCTGGGTGGCTCTGTTGGTTAAGTGTCTGACTCTTGGTTTCAGCTTGGGTCATGATCTCAGGGTTATGGGATAGAGCCCTGTGTTGGGCTCCACACTGAGCATGAAGCCTGCTTGGGATTCTCTCTCTCTCCCTCACCCTCTGCCTGTCCCCCACCCTCTAAAAAAACAAAAACAAAGCGCTGATAACTTGATTCTTTTTAAATTCATTCAGTTGCACAGGCTTTATTTTTTTTAAGATATTTATTTATTTATTTATTTATTTAAGAGAGAGGTAGTGGGGAGAGAACATGAGCTGGGGGGAGATGGGGAGGAGCAGAGGGAGAAGCACTCCCCACTGAGCAGGGAGCCCAATGCAGGGCTTAATCCCCAGACTCCAGGATCATTACCTGAGCCAAAGGCAGATGCTTAATAACTGAGCCACCCAGGCGCTCAGTCCCACAGGCTTTATATGGGCCAGAAATTTCTCAGAGATTTTCATCTCCTGATGGAAAACTTAACTGATTTCCAGCTTTAATATCATCCTTATATTTTATTTCTTCTGTCATTGCCTGGATAATATAATTGTATATTATATTGGATTATAACTGGATCATATTATAACTGGACTTTGTAAATCCATCATTTTGAAACAGAAATCCTCACAGAGTAGATTAGGATAACACCTACCACTTTATCATGATTTGCAGCAAAAGCTGCAGAGGGACAGCCCCACACTGTAGCAACATGTCATTATTCAGGAATTTTGTCTTCAACCTGACCAACGTAGGGGAACTACCTTTACACACAGCTGCCTGAACTTTGGCACTCCACTTTCCAGAGGTGGTGCATCTCACTTCTTCTCTGACGCCTGATAAAATGAATCCTCGGTGGCAGCTGAGTTGACAAATCGTCCCAGGTCTGGCGGGCTGCTTGCCACAGCTGGGCGGGGAGGCAATGACACCTCTGGGCTTCTGAAAGGTGGAGCAATGGCGCTCTGTTGTAGGGAAATGAAAGAATGTTATTTGCATTACCACATATTTCAAGAAAAACGTAATTGTGCTGCCTTGAAATTGACATAAGTCACTAAATGATACCTGTTTATGACACTGAACATATGATACATTATAAATAATGCTAAACTATATCTCTTGTTATCTCATGTTATTTTGTCAGTGTATCAATACCTTGAAACACTTTTTTTTTTAAGATTTTATTTATGTATTTGGCAGAGAGAGAGCAGGAGAGCACAGCAGTGGGAGCGGCAGAGGGAGAGGGAGAAGCAGGCCCCCTGTCAAGTAGGGAGCCCGATGCGGGGCTTGATCCCAGGACCCTGGGATCATGACCTGAGCCAAAGGCAGTCGCTTAACCAACTGAGCCACCCAGGCGCCCCAATACCTTGAAAAACTTCTAACTGATATTTTAGTTAATGCCAACTGTGACTTTTATCACTTGCTTGGAGCACCTTCCTTCAGTTTGCAGAACATTTATGGCTCTGAAGTATAAAATAGTAAATTAGGGCACCTGGGTGGCTCAGTCGGTTAAGCATCTGCCTTCGGCTCAGGTCATGATCCTAGAGTCCCGGTATCGAGTCCCACGTCAGGCTTCCTGCTCAGCGGGGAGTCTGCTTCTCCCTCTCCTTTTGCCCCTCCCCATCCTCATGCTCTCTCTCTCACATTCTCTCTCTCCCTTAAATAAATAAAATCTTTAAAAATAAATAAACTAAAATAGTAAATTAGAGTCCTTCTTTCATGGATTAAGCAATCAGATTCGGCAATCTGTCTCCATTTTATGAATTCTTTTGGTTCCATCTTTAAATGAGCACATTATGAGAAGAGTTTTCATTCCCTCCCTCAAATCACTGTGTCAATTTGGGGCCTGGCCCCTTCGTGTTATCTTTGGAATAGATGAAGGAGGCAGAATGCAAATAGAATGGAAAATCAAGACTAAGACTTAACGTAGCCTGTGTGTGTGTGTGTGTATGTATGTGTGTGTGTGTGTGTGTGTCCCCACCCATGTGCACATTTATTTGTTTTGTAATGATTCTACTGGCACCACTGCTAGAATCTTTAGTCTATATTTCCCATGTAATAATTGCTCACATTTATTCAGCATGTAATATGCCAGGCATGATTCCAAGTGCTTTCCGTGTATTGACTGACTTAATCCTATGCACTGAGGGGTACTGTCTTCATTCCCGCTTACAAACAAGAGTGCTGAGGCACAACTATGGGGAAGTCACCCACAGTCAGCATTCTTGAGGTCACCCTGTAGGTATGTGGCAGACTCTGTGTGCTCCAAAACACTTCACCACCATGCCTCCTCCCTGAAATTTCTTTTAAACCCCTGTGCCGGCAAAAGCAATTTTTCCTGAGAAATCGGTTGTTTCTTTCTTTTTGCACAATACGTGCCAAATGACTGCCCCGACTTTCTGTTGTGCTGCAATGAAGAGGAAAATCAGAGCCAAATTTGTGGTTCAAATGTAATGACCATGTGGGACTCAATATCCCTTATTTAGGGATGGTTCTTTACAAATTAAGAAAATTATCATTTTGGCTGTGATAATCATTGGAGATTCTGTTCCCTGTTAATATTCTCTTTTCTATTGTTTGCTTATGTTATTTGGGTAAACATTCTTTAATTTTTATATAGTCTAATCTACTGATTTTATTTCTACCTCTTTTATACTTACGTTCTGCAACTGGTTAACATTCACATATTTTAACTATATGCTCGTCTAATTTTTAATGGTTTCATTTTTTTAATTTATATTTTAAAAACTACAAAGAATTGATCTTCGGTGTCTGGTGTGAATTAAAGACACAAGAATTTCATTTTGTTTCATTTGTTTTTCCCAAGGAGCCAGCCAATTTTTCTATATTATAAATTGAATAAATCTTTTCTTCTCAGCTGACCTGCAATGCTTCCTTAGTAATACATGAAACTCATAAGCTTGGGGATCTATTCGGTCATCTTGATCTATACAGCAGTACTTGCAAACTCTTCATTTTTGTAGTTTTAATATATATTTTAAAACCCTGTAGAGCTACTTTCTCTTTACTATTCTTTATCACTCTTCGCTTTCAATCTTATTTTCATGATTTTTGTGTACATATTCTTCCAGATAAGCTCTAGAATCACTTCCTACTTCCAAAAGAGGGGCAAAAAGAAAATCTCTTTTAGGGTATTAAATAAGATTGCATTTTACCTATACATATATCTAGAGAGAACTTATATTTTGATAAAATTTTATAAAAATATTATGTCTCTAACATTTTGTAGTTTGTGTAACACAGTTTCCAGACACTGCTGTTTGAGGGTATTCTTACATATTTTATATTTTCCATAGGCCTTCTGATTGTGATTTTTCACTATATATTCTGTCATTGTATATGGAAAAGTTTTTTATTTGGTATTCTTATGACGTTAGTTAACTCTCAACTCTCTTAGATTCATTCCATTTTGGGGGAGACATGTAATCTACCAATGATGATATTTTAAATCCCCAAAGCTCTAATCTTATGATTTATTACAAGTGCTCCAGCTTTGAGAGCAATACTAAGCAATATGGATGATTCTGGGCACACTTTTCTCTTCCCAGATTTAATAAGACTGCTTATATTGTTTCCGTAAGTGGTTGCAGGTTTAATAAGGACATCTGTTTTATTATGTCCGTTATCAATATGAGTTTCTCAGAATTTTATTGAAAATGTGTTTTAAATGATGATGAACGGCATTTTTATCTTCTGCTAAGTAACCATGTGAATTTTTCCTATTTGTTACAATGAAATAATTTATTATGTTGATAGATTATATCTAATTTTAAGCCCTTCTGCATACCTAGGATAAACTCTGCTTGTTTTGACAGGCCATTCTTTTGAATATGGATTGGTAGTATATTTGCTGTCATAGTTTATTATCTGTTTTTTGGTAATAGCTATCAAGTTGGCAACTTGTAGTAGTTTGATAATACAAATTATTTAGCCTTCCATTATTTGGGCCAAGTTATATGGTATAGAATTACTGTTTCTGAAAAGTTTAGGAGAGTTTCATCGATCCCTCAGTCATTTTGGAGGTAATTAATGCTCAGATAACATTTTCCACTTTTTATAAGTAATTATACACTTGCATTTCTACTTTTTTGATTCATTAAAAAAATTAATTTTCATAGAAAATCATACATAATATCACCGATTTTTAAATTTTTATTGTTATGTTAATCCCCATACATTACATCATTAGTTTCAGATGTAGTGTTCCATGATTCATTGTTTGAATATCACCAATTTTTAATTTATGTGCACAAACTTATGTATAGTGTTTTATTATTCCTTGAAAAACCTAAGGCCTCTATATACTTTGTTATAGCTTCTTAAAATAATTCTGTTTTGGGGCACCTGGGTGGCTCAGTTGTTAAGCGTCTGCCTTTGGCTCAGGTCATGATCCCAGGGTCCTGGGATCGAGCCCCGCATCGGGCTCCCTGCTCAGCGGGAAGCCTGAATCTCCCTCTCCCACTCCCCCTGCTTGTGTTCCCTCTCTCACTGTGTCTCTCTCTGTCAAATAAATAAATAAATTTTAAAAAAAAAAGAAGAATTCTGTTTTTTCATTTTTTTTACTTATATTTTAAAAATCTATTATGGTAGGGGCACGTGGCTGGCCCCATCAGTTAAGTGTCCAACTTCTGGTTTTGGCTCAGGTCATGATCATAGGGTTGTGAGATCAAGCCCCGCATCAGGCTCCATGTTCAGCACAGAGCCTGCTTGAGATCCTCTCTCTCTCTCCCCCTCTGTCCCTACCCCCTGCACATGCATTCTCTCTCTAAATAAAATCTTTAAAAAAAAATAAAAATAAAAACCTATTATTTAATTCAAAGATTTCCCTCTTATCCATCCTATGGCATCCCATCTCCCTTCACAGTCCATTTTCCTTAATTATTAGTGTGTATTTCTTTCAAATTCCATTGCAATCATTCTTTTCCTTTTGAATTTAATGTTAGTTATTTTCATTCTCCCTGTTTAATAATGAAAGGATTTATAACTATAAAATTACATCAGTATATAATTTAGCCCATCTCTTGTAACTGGTTTTAGGAGTTTCTCAATTTCATTTTTATCTTTTAAAAACTGTATTTTTTAATTTCTCACTTGTGCATTGAATTCATTTCCTTTATCTCTCTTTCTATTGGAGTCTATATACTTTTGTGTTTTTGTCTGGTTCCATACTTTAGAAAATGTTAAGAACAATCGTTAATAACATTGATGCTGTTACATGTGTTTCAAATAACCTTTCTTTTTTGCTGGTTGCCTTCTAATAACGTAAAGAATTCATTTGAAGCACAGAAATTTAAATCTTTATGTATTCAAATCTATTTTTCTTTTCTTTTATTCTTAGGAAATTCTTCTCCACTAAAAATTCAGATTGTCTCTTTATTCTTAGAAAGTTCTCCTTCATAAAAATCTGTATCTTTTCTTATATTTCACTCCTTAATTTGCCTGATTTAATTAATTAACTTAATTTAGTGATTTTTTTTTGTATGTATGTAGTGGAATCAAAACTAATTTTTACATAAACTTTTCCCCCATTGATTTCTGGAATTTCCTTTATTAAGTGTTGTATTCTTCTGTAAACAAATGTTTGTTTCTGCACCAAATTCATCATGTGTAGCTCCATTGTTCTGTGCATCCTTGTACAATTCATGTTCTATTTTAATTACTGTGGGTTCACAATCTGTCTTATGATGGTGACAGTAAGTTCTCCCTCATTTTACTTCATCTTCAAAATTTTTCTCTTTTGTACCTGTCTATTCTTCAATACACATTCTATTCATTTCTATCAATTTTTTAAAATCAGAACTTTCACAGTAATTATGGTGGTTGTCAGAATTTGGAGGTGACATTAAGTTGTTCCCCAATAAACTGTAAATAGAGACGCAATTTCCTCTGATAGTTACACAAATCCACCGAGATTTGCATATGTTTTAAATCGTTACAGAAATGTGCACAACAATTTTAAGAAGAATTGAGAACAGGAAAACCTTATTAGAGGTATTACTATTGTTAATGAAAGACTGGGTCCCTCAGAAGAGGAGGTGGACAGTCATGGAACCAGGGAAAGAGATGATTCTCAGATGTAAACATTTGTATTTACAAAAAAAATCTAGCCTAAGGAGACAACATCCCAACTAAAGAGATTTATTGAGATTCACTGTCCCACTATAAAAGCCACCTTTTTTATGGTGATACATCCTTCACCTTCATTTCATTTAATTCTGTGGAATACCTGAAGAAGTGAACTCCTTTTGCTTTGGTTTTATGCAAACTAAGTGTGTTCTTGATTTGGGTGTTCCTGTAGCTTCCCCTACAGGAAAATACCATGCTTGTCTGGCCTAAGTCTTACAGTATTGGTAACAGTAGGTATCTCATTGCTAATGAACTGAATTTTTGTTTCATAGTAAGTTTCATTCTCCTGTCCAGGAGAGATTAATTTCTTCTCAGTATGAGAATATCAGTTTTTCTGAGCTTGCACAGTGAGGGTCAATTCTTGGGCTGTTAAATGAATCCCCCCAGACCCTGGAAGCTCAACCACCTTCCTGGTGATACCTTCCTCTATTATCAACCACAGATCCAATACCAGATTATACTAGAACAAACCTGTAAATCAATTTGGAAGGAACAGACATATTTATAATATCTAGTTTCCCTGTCTTGGGTCCTGGCATATCTCAGTTTATTCCTACATATAGTTCTTCTTTTTCCTTTTTTTGGAAGTTGGTTATTTTGCTGTGGGAAACAAAGGCAAAAGAAAAAATTAAATTTCCTTACTGCCTACTGACAAGTCCTTGAAACAGGCAGAGTGACATTCCTCTAGGAGCTCAGCTGCCTTGATGTTGATACTTTGCTAAGGGCAAAAGGCATTCTTAGCCTGAACCCCAGGATTCTGTGAGTCTACTTTAATATATAAAAATTCCTTTGGAAACTTCCTTTATCTCTACTCCCCCCCTCCCCAAGATATATGTTAGCAATCATCCTCCAAGCATATGACCCACTAATAATCATCTGAAGGGTCACATGACTGAGTTTTTACTCAACAATAATAAATCACCTTTCCTAACAATAGCCAGTCCTCTCAGGTTCCTAGAAACCTTGTTTCCAAAATACCTGGGAGACTTGTGCTGTCCCTAACCCCCTCCCAACTTCAAAGTATATAATCAGTCACCTGTCACAACCCCAATGCAGCACTTTCTGCCCACGGGTCCTGTCCCTGTGCTTTAATAAAACCACCTTGTAGCATTGAAGACATCTTAAGAATTCTTTCTTGGCCATCGGCTCTGAACCCCAACACTTCTACATCAATTTAATTATACACCTGCCATGCTCCTAGGTATTCTTAATAAGGATTCACTAAATGGCAGTTACCCTCTCATCATCATTATTATTACCATTGTTATTTGTATCTACAGCATATAAGGAGCAACAAACTGGAAAAGCTCCTGAATTTATTCATTCTGGACCCAATTTCAGGAGTGAGATGTCACAACTCTTCATGAGGGAGAAGGCAAAAAATCTTCCAGTAAAATAGAATGTTACGGTCTATCCTAAGGGTCACTTCATAATCTTGTCCTTTCATCAACAAGGTGAAAGTAACTGGTATTTAAGTAAAGCAAGGGATCACACAGCATTTGCTTTTTAAAAAATCCACCCAAATTGGCCCCAGTTTAAAAAAAAAAATCACCATTTAGAGCTATAAACTTCAGTGACTTGGAAAATGGGATTCTGGCATAGAAGTCTTTTTACAGAATAAAGAGGAATAAAACAATGTATTCATTTATGTACCTGTGTCTCTGTGCATCTGTATATATGGAGATATAGTTATTATATTCATTAGAAATCAACTTTATTTTTTTTTAATTTTTTATTGTTATGTTAATCACCATACATTACATCATTAGTTTTAGATGTAGTGTTCCATGATTCCTTGTTTGTGCATAACACCCAGTGCTCTGTGCAGAACGTGCCCTCTTTAATACCCATCACCAGGTTAACCCATCCTCCCACCCCCTTCCCCTCTAGAACCCTCAGTTTGTTTTTCAATTTTAGTTCTAGGTCTTCACAGAAAAGAGGAGAAATCTGAGAGCAAGAGAAATAAATCACCAAAGGCACCATGCCATCAACGACTTACCCACACACTGGGGTTCTAGGCCATCCCACTGGGCGTTTGCTTGACAGGTAAGCTTAGCACTTCCTTCTAGTGTGTACCCTTCATCACAGGTAACCAAACACACTGTCTTGTAGGACATTTCCCCCATGGAACAGCTGATGCGGCCATGTTTGGGCTGGTGGAGATGAGGACATGTCCGTACTATATAAAATGAAAATAACTAGGTCACATTTTACTAAATAAAGACAAAAATTGTAAGTTTAATAATGCCTACACAAGCAAGAACATACCTTTTCTTAAAATGGCAAATAGTAAATAACGCACCATTATGTTTTGAGCTTGTGTGGGACGATTAAAAGCAGGTGTTTCATCAGATGCTCTGCCCAAGCAAAATGACTGTGCTCGGTCACCTTCCCATAGGTGGGAAACTTAAGCTAATCTAAGGAGTCCGGTCCTAGATGGATGATGACACCTGTAGATTGGAGGTGGCTGACAATGGGAGGTCTCTGCAACCCTCAGCTGGGCCTTTGCTGTGATTTTCCAAGCTACGGTCCAACAAAAGGAAGGAATCTTTTCCAGGACAGGGATTCAGGTTCACAATTAACTCCATTCTCAGATCTCATGGGCCTATGGGCATATCCTGGGCCTTTTAATGGTCCCAGCCTCTGCAGTCTTAAATTTCAGTATCCAACTCTCTGACCATAACTCTGGTCCTGTTAGCTTTTTCACCCCTTTCTTCCAAGACACTTATTGCAAATCCTAGTTCATGATGCTAATCTTGACTTATGCACTAAGATTGTTTTATTTGTGTGTTTTTGCTGCTGTGACAAAGATGGCTAGTTGTCTACCCAGTAACATTCTTCCCAGTTTTATTCAGCATAGAATACACACAGCTAGAAGGTAACAACTGCCCACCTCCATCGCACCAATGACAGACAATGAGATGTGAGCTGAAGTTGTCTGGAAAAGCTTTTTAATGGAGACTCTTTCAATTGAGAGAGTGCTTTTTGCCTTTTCCTCCTCCTTCTTTGTCCTGAAATACGGACATGAGGGATAGTACCCCAGCATATTACAGTAAAAGTACAGGATACTCTTATAGGATAACTATCATGCCCTAAGATGGTAGAGCAAAAAAATTAAAGAAGCCTGGGTCTCTAATGACAATGGAGCTATCACACCAGTTTAGGATTACCTGCTTCTCTTCTTCTTTTAGATGAGAGAAAAATAAACTCTTAATTGGTTTAGGACATTGTTACTTGGGTCTTTGATACCAGTAGCTGTACATAATTCTTAATTTCCTGTGCCCGACATCCATTCACTTTTCCTTTGCTAATTTCCTAGGGAAACATCGCTCCCCTCTATCAGCTCATGGGATCTGTGTATGCTCCAACCCTGTTCAGAGGTAGAGCATGTGACCTAGGATCACATTTCCCTGGTCTGAGAAGTGAGCTGATACAATGGTGACATGATTCCTTTATCTATCAGCTTCACAACCACCATGAGAGAGCAGCCAGGGGCTATTTACTAAACCCTTGATCCTGGAAATGCCCCTGTGCCTTGGTCAGCCTCAACCCCATCAGCAGAAGCACCCACCACGGGGTGTCCAGAGAAACATGCATTTTTCTAGTACTGCTAATTCTAACTCATTAGTCTCAATACTACATCAGAGAGGCTCCAAGAGGGCACTCGGACTGCTCCTGCCTCTGCAGGTCCCCAAACAGCATCTGTGCTCTAAGCTCTCCTGGCGAGACCTTCCTTGCTGTCTAGCCCACCAAAATCCCATAATGTGTCTTAAGGTCTATCTCAATTAATCTTATGACATTCTATATTCCTGTTTCTGACAATCTCTTAGGAAGCCCAAGGCTCCAAGGTTATCCCTCATCTACCAGGGTCATCCCCATGCAGTTCTACTCCAAATCTAATTCACAAACTGTTGCACCTGACCTCTGGAATACATGATCAGTCTTCAGTAAATCCTTTCCTATCCTAAACTTCACTTGTCAACTTTTCTTTCACTTTCTTATCCTAATCAAAACCTCATTGTCTCTTATAGCAAGGCCTGCGGGTGACAGAGTTGTCTTCTTTGCTCCTTGTGCCTTCCCAGATTTTTCTCTCTCCCTTCCTCTTTTCTTTCTAAAACCTTTCAGCTCCCAGTGTCATATTAAATATTCAACATCGTTTCTTTCCCAATTGTCTGCTGACCTCTGGGCTACTTCTTATTCTTTGAAGATTTTATTCTTTCTGTCTCTCTGTCTCTCTCTGTCTCTCTGTGTCTCTGTCTGTCTCTCTCTCACACACACACACATTGGTGATTTCATATATTCTATGTAGAAGATCATTCCAGTATCCAGGAGTCATATTTTTCACCTCTTCTTCTCCAATAACCATATCCTTCACCCTACCTCAGCCTCCCTTTCATTGCCTTATGTTCTAGACCTTGCTATCATCAACTTAAGCATCCCACTCTCTGAAAACAGCCTCCTATCTTCTTGGATCACTCCTTCAAGGGCTTCAACTCCATCAATTTCTATACCCTACTGGGATCTCCAATCCATTGTATGTTCTGTAGAGAAAATCATCTCTAAAGAGTTATTCTTTCTACACCTCTTTTCCTCCAGTTCTGGTTTAAGCCCACTCTGTTCAGGATTTCCAATCAGGGGAAGGAGGGCAAGGATAAAGGAGAAAGGAAGTGGGAGAATAAGAAAAGAGAAGAAAAGAAAGAGAAGGTGAGGGGAAGGTAGGTAGAAGAGAAGAAGAATAGAGGAGGTGAGAAAAGAGAAAGGAGGAGTGGGAAGAACAATGCAGAGAAGGGAGGGGAAGCTGAAGAATAGGGAGGGGAAGGTAAAGTAGGAACAGGGGAAAGAGGAATAAAGAGAAGGCGGGGGAGGCTGCAGAGCCCCATGGAAATTTACCCTTTCAGTCAGATGGCATGTACATCCCTGTCATAAACAGAGATATGGAGAGGAAAAGAGAATGCATTCCTGCTGGATATGCCAAAGGATGGTCACCTATATTCATTTGCTCACAGATATAATCCTACAAGCATCAGGCATAGCACACACACACACACACACACACACCCAAAAATAATCTCTGCAAAAGAACAAAGTTCTGTTATCAACAATAGCATTTCTGCAACACTAAAGGCCAGAAGACAACCTGGCAATCTCTAGATATTTTGAACAAAATAATTTGGGACTCAAGAATTTAGGGGGGACTCTGGGTAAGGTATATTTTTTTCTTCAACATTTCTGTATTTGCCAATTTTTCATATCAAGCATATATTTATGATGAAAGCTTAACTTTATAATAAGAGGAAAGGAAGTTGGGGAAAAATATTCAGTGCATATTCTACTGAAGCCACTGTTTGGCAGGATCTATTCTAAAGGAACCCATTCAAATGATATTCAGTCAGCGGAGCATAAATATTGGGTGCAGTAAATATATATATTTAGGACTGATCACTCTTAGAGAGAAAATTCAAGAATCAAATTAAAGCATAAACCATAAGCTTTAGCCTTTCAATCCCTGGGATGACTTGGACCAAAGTCGACTACTGATGACAGATGAGCAGACATATTTTGCCTTCCACATCTTGATTTTTATTGAACGTGTCCATCGTGTAAGTAGAATCATTGTTGAGCGCATCAGGTTCACGGAAGTATTTTGCCTTCCACATTCTGACTCCTATTGAGTGTGTCTACCATATGTAGCACAATGCCAAGTGCCAGGTGGAATTAAAAGGTGAACAGATAAAATTCCTATGATCAAAATACACAGAATCTGGAAAACCATGTTAAACAACTACTTTTAGATTTAATAAACTGCTAAAATCACTCCAGCTTTCCAACTCAAGACGAAATGGATTTGCAACATCTCTCAAGAGTACTGATAGTAAATTAGAGTTGGTGTTTCATACACATACAAATTATAATGCTTCTCAAATGTTGGTTTTAATAAACTTTCATTGCTCCTCTGGGAAACAAAGCATATGTAAGAATTCCTATTTAGTCCTTAAACATCTTATATTCCTTTTCAACCAAGAATGTTTTTAATAGAAACATGCCTATTTATTAGTTTTTATTTCAACAAGCTGAAAAATTCTGCAATAAATGTTTCTTGATGTACATCCATGTTAAAGCAATCCTTAAATATTGATTTGGTCTTTTTAGAAAATAGCAATTTATTCTTTCAAGAAGACAGTCTACTAAGAAGTAGACAATGTGAGAACTGCTCTGGTTCTCATTTTAAAGACTAATTAGATTTTTTTCCCCAGATAAACAGTTCCTGTCAATATCTAAATTGTGATAGCATCTATATTGAAAATAAAATAAACCTGATGTTAAATGTAGGATTCTCATTGTTGTTTGGACCATTTTATCAGAAAAAAATTCTATCACAAAATTTAATTTACTATGATGCTGTGGTTTAGTGAGTTATCATTAGGAAACCACAAAAAAATCCTTACGAGTTTAGAAATAAGTGTAGAGGGGCGCCTGCGTGGCTCAGTTGGTTAGGCGACTGCCTTCAGCTGAGGTCATGATCCTGGAGTCCCTGGATCGAGTCCCGCATCGGGCTCCCTGCTCGGCGGGGAGTCTGCTTCTCCCTCTGGCCCTCCCCCCTCTCATGCTCTCTCTATGTCATTCTCTCTCTCAAATAAATAAATAAAATCTTTAAAAAAAAATAAAAAACAAAACAAAACAACAACAACAACAAAAAAGAAATAAGTGTATAATTCAGATAAAAAATTTTAAGAAAGAGTATAAATGCTTTATGATGAATACAAAGGAGGAAAAAGACTCAAGCCTTTTGAGTATTATTTAACACTATAAGACATTAACAGTGCAACATGAAAGTTGTAAAAGCCTTTATATTTTACACTGATCTTTGATTTCTGTCCCAATTTCAGGAAGATTTTCAAGAAAAAGATAACATAACTAAAATGGTTCTGTTCCTACAATTAGATTTAAATTAGATCCTAAAATACTATTTTCTCTCTGTTTCCCACCCTGGGACAGAACTGAATCCCCAAGCAGCTGCCTTATTTCATTGAATCCCAGATGCCCCAATCATGAGGCACACCATTATTTTATGTGCCACTAATAAAGAAACAATAATATCTATGAAAGGACTTAATGCAACTGATTTTAAGGTGCATCTTAGTTTTTAGGGATGTTAAAATGTGGGGGGAAAAGTGTTCTAGAATTAATGAAATATGGTATATATTTCAAAGAACAATATCTCAAGTAACTAAATTCACTAAAGATGAGCCAGAGGAAGGGATTAAGTATCTTCATTTGGGACAACTTTGTACGCTGGTAAGTTAGGCAGAGCTTTGGGGATGAAACTGAAGGGATCTCAGGAAGAGCCATGATCCTGTAGCATATCTCTGCTTTGATTAAAATTATTTTATTTATATTAGAATATCAACTGAAATTGCATAAATAAGAATGAGAATGCTTTTTAAAAATGCACATGCATAATGGGAAGTGACACAGGCAGATCACCGACATATCTATTTATCAGTGCATGTATCAATGTGTGTATTTGTCAAATTCAAGTTCTTGATCATTCACCAGTGGTATAATCAAGGATTGAGAGGAAAAGATACATTCTGTGCTCATAAAAAACTAACAATCTAGTAGCGGTGATACACAAGTTGATTAATAAAAGTTAAGTGTGTTGGTTGTATTATAACACGTTGGTTAAGCTGGGAAATAGGCTGCCAGAATCCCCTTACTGTAAGCCACGTTAGGCTTGGTCAAAAGATGAACCTGCCCTGGATTTTAGAAAGCAGTAAGGGAAGCAGTGGTCACTGTAGCCAGACTCAGTGATGGGAAATGTAGACATGTCCCATGGGTTCCAGCTTGTCTTTGCTAGCCTCCATTCCGAGTCCCAACTGCTAACTGTATTGACCTAAGAAGGCCCCAAACTCACTGCCAGGTTCTGATCCTCTTTCCTTTGTAGGTAGTGTTACTTATTTCGAACTGTGAAACGGGGACAATTTTCCATTTTTCCAGGGCATTCAGAAATTTCACTAAGATTATTTCCAGATATGGATCTGTTTTCAATCATTTTTTTTCTAGCACTCATTAAGTGATGTTAAGCTGAATATCAAAGATGTTAGTTGTGTGTATTTTCAAGATTTCAGCTTGGGGATATATTCTCCCTCACTCCATTCTCTCTCTAGATTCCCAATATAAGAAGAGTCTATTTCCTGGGATGATTCTCATTCACTTTATTCTTTCGTATTTTTTATTCTTTGAAATTCTTCTCTACCTACAGAAGAGTTTCTTTTTTTTTTTTTTTTAGATTTTTTATTTATTTGAGAGAGAGAGAGATAGTGAGAGAGCACAAGTGGGGAGGAGAGGGAGAAGCAGGCTCCCCACAGAGCAGGGAGCCTGACGCAGGACTCGATCCCAGGACCCCAGGATCATGACCCGAGCCGAAGGCAGACGCCCAACTGACTGAGCCACCCAGGCACCCCCTACAGAAGAGTTTCTTGAGTTGGTTTTCTAATTTATTAATTTGTCTTTTCACTGTCTGGTCATTGTGTCTCCAACCTTCTTTTTTTTATCCTCAGAAATCCTTTTGTTTTCAGATTTCTTCCATTTCTTGGCATCCTGGCCTTATTTAGCACTGTGATTGCCTCAGAATCTCAGTGAGTCCATTTGTTCCCCTTTTTTTTCAGGTCCCCCTTGTATAATTTTGCTGATTTCTTCTTTTCTTTGTAGATACAGAGAAGAGAATGGGTTGGGACCTGAGTTAGGCAGATTCATATTAATGGATGGGTTCAATACGGTAGCTGATAACTGCAGTGGTGGTCTCCTGGGGCTCACAAATGACCTCAGAGCCTGAGTGGGTCGCCTTCCCTTATGGGTGCAAAGAACGAAGAGAAAACTCTTTATAGTATTCCAGGGAACTGTGTGATGGGGGGGTTCTGGAGCAATCAAATCCCAAGGTGTACTGCCAAAGGATGCCTACGGGATGTGGTGGGGATGAGGTTGCCAGATTTTAGCAAAAACAAACAAATGAGGAGATCCAGGTAAATCTGAGTTTTAGAAAATCAACATCTCACTTTTAGTGTAAGTCAGTCCCAAATCTTGTATGGGACTGACTTACACTAAAAACTGCTCTTTATCTAAAATTTGCATCTCACTGGGTGTCCTGGGTTTCATCTGGCAACTCTAGGTAGGGGGGAAATACTGTATTCAGAAGCTTGATGGGAAGGGAATCTCAAGTCCTTTGGCTTGTTCCCCTCTTTTCTTAGATAGCCCTCTCTTCCAACCCTACTTGTGAAACCTTGAGAAGTTGTCTAAGGGGAGCCTGGGTGGCTCAGTCAGTTGGGTGTCCAACTCTTGGTTTCGGCTCAGGTCATGATCTCAGAGTCATGAGATCAACCCCACGTTGGGCTCTGCGCTCAACAAGGAGTGTGCTTGAGATTCTTTTCCTCTGCCCCCAGCTCATGCACGCATGCTCTCTCAAATAAATAAATAAATCTTAAAAAAAAAACTGGACTTATTTTTTTAAAAAAAGAAAACTTAGGAAGTTGTGTGTGCAATAGTTGTAAGAAGTAGGAGAGGAGATCTTGGAGATGGCAAGAGTGGAGGTAAACTAAGGTACCATTCTATTTGTTTTTTCTCTTTTTTCAATGTGGGAGCCTTATGTTCTATTCGAGGTACCATAAATCCCTGTTTCTATTGGCCTGATTAGGCTCTTTGGTATCTCACTTTAGCAAATTCCCACTTTCTATAGAACACTGAGCAATGGCTATTCTGCACAATGGCTGGAGACATACAAGTCAGCTCACTGCTCCTGGTGCAGGACCCCGGTATGGTTCCCAGTCCTCAATGTCATTAGTCATCAAAGCCCGCATTCCAAGCATTCCAAAACTCTACTTGGCACCCTGTCTTGGCTGCTTAAAATCTGAGGTTTGGGGTAACCTGTCCATTTCCTTCCCAGGAAGGCCCTTTCTTTGCTCTTTGCTAGTTCATAAAAGAAACATAAAGGGGATAGTTTATGATGATGTGGTCAATTGAACTTGGTAGTTCTGATTTCAGATGTCCTATAGTCTTTTCTCTTTCTGTGGTCTGTGGTCTATGAAATTCCAAGAAACAAAGAACTTCACTGGTCCATTAAAGTTTAAGTCAAGGAAATCAAGCAAGGCAATCAACAATGTGGACTGGCAGTTTGCATACCTCTGCAGGAGCTCTCTGAACCAGACCACAAACCATTGGGTAGACACAAGAGGATGCTGCTTCCCACGAGGTCAAATCCAGGGTGACATCGGACCCCACAGGCTGCATTGAAGTGGTTGTTACAAGTGTTCTGGATAAAGTAACCGTTTTCAGGAGGCCTCAGGGCAGGGCAGTGGACAACTAACATTTACAGAAAGAAAATAAAAAAGCAAAATTAGCCTTTGAAGCAGCCTCCTTTTCTTTGTTTAAGAGGACATTTTAGACACAGTTAAATCACCCACATCATTCCTATTTACTGCATTTCAATTTCTAAGTGCATATTTGGAAGAAGAACCCTTACATCTCACTCCTATTAGGTATGTATTCACTTCCAATTAAATTTTTTAAAGACTATTTAGTCTTTTTAAGCTTTAAAAATGTTTTATTTTGATACCTATGTGGATATGAGATTTTCTAGTTCTTGATCTTCATATGTCATTATTTATTCTCCTTCTTAATTAAGGTGGCGTGAAACAAAGAATAAGTCCAACACAGTACATCTGCTACAGATCCCACAGCTTCTTGCACATGTTACAGGCTAATTCAATAACTTTAACTTTTGATATGAATACTATCAAGATACTTTACTCATAAAAATATTCTCTTTAAATGGATTTAAATATCACCAGAGCCCAAACCAGCTCATTTGTTGTTAGATTTGTGGCTTTCAGGTTCATAGGAGATCTTTTTCAAGTACTAAATCTTTCTGGTTTCATGGTTCTATCACTCCTGGGGTCTCAGACCACTTTCTCTGGAGCAAGATTATAGATGTGTGCAATGACAAGAAATGCTACTTAATAAAAACAGAGAACTTCTCCCAAATAAGATTAGAGGAAGAAATATTAAAGATCACTTAAAATGAATTGGATGGAAACACCAGCATCATTCCTCTCAAAGAGATCAGCTTTTTATATTTCTTATTTGCCAGACGTGGGAGACTTACCTTCACAGGTCTGGCCAGATGCCCGATATCCCTCCTTGCAGACACAGTCTTCTGGGGACGTACTTCCAGGTGGAGAGGTGTGATTTTCATCAGGACACGGAAGGCAAGTGCCGATTCCTCCTGGAGAACCTTCTGGCTTGTACGTCCCAGATGGGCAAGCTGGGGAAATCCATTTTACATGAATTGATGATACATGAATTGATAGTTAACAGCATTTTTGAGACTAAGTAGGCAGAAAAAAATCCAAACAATATCTTTTCATAGAAATAATAATATAATTCAAACAAGGACAGAAACGAAGATTCTTTTTGTAAGAATGATGTAGTTTTGGGTTTTTTTTCCTTCAAATTTTTATTTAAAATTCTAGTTAACATATAGTGCAATATTAGTTTCAGTGGTAGAATTTAGTGATTCATCACTTACATATAACACCCAGTGCTCATCACAACAAGTGCCTCCTTAATGCTCATCACCCATCCAGCCCATCCCCACCCACCTCTCTCCAGCACCCCTCAGTTTGTTCTCTATAGTTAAAAGTCTTTTATGGTTTGCTTCCCTCTCTCTTTTTTTTCCCTTCCCCTATGTTCATCTGTTCTGTTTCTTAAATTCCACATATGAATGAAATCATATGGTATTTGTCTTTCTCTGACTTATTTCACTTAGCGTAATACACTCTAGTTCCATCCACATCGGTGCAAATGGCAAGATACTCTTTTTGATGGCTAAGTAATATTCCACTGTGGGTGTGTGTGTGGGTGTGTGTGTGTGTGTGTGTGTGTGTGTATCACATTTTCTTTACCCATTCAAGGAGTGATGTAGCCTCCTAAGTCCCACAACTAGTTACAATTACAACATAACAAGGCATGAGACATCTGGGCTTATTTGTGGGGGAAAAACCACAATACCAATGCATGTTAAGGGACTAAAGGAATCAGTGATACATGACACATAAAAAAAAATATTGTTGACTCCATATTCTCCTGCCCCAACCTGCGCAGTCCCCCTCCCCCACTGCATTCCTGCACCCTCTCCCAGAAGAGGGGAAGAACTACATATGCAAAGAGCACAGGGCCCATTGTTTCTGTTCAAAGCACTTGACTAAGGATAGGAGAAAGTGAAGAGTTTGAGCGTAATAATCCAACTGATGGGAAACAGGACCCTGGAAGAAAAAAGAAACGCACACACAAAAAGATTAAGAGAAGGATCTAACTGACCTTGCTTCATACCCTCCATCTGCACTGACAATGTCGCTTTGAATCTATAACTTCCTCTCTGGAGTTATACATCTGTAAACTAACTCAAAATTGAGAATTCAATAATAAGGAAATTGGAGAATAGAGGGACTTGCAAGCTCAGCTAATTCGATGTAGCACTGTCAAGTATGCACTGGAGTATTTCAAAACAGTAGCAACCGAGTAATGTGTACTTACGTGATGATATTTTATATAAATTGTTTCATTTAGTCCACACAGTATTAGCAAGTAATATTAATGATGATTAATATTGTTATTAATAAATGCATTAGTTTCGTTAGTATTATGTCCATTCTAAAGATGAGAAACTGAGGCATGGAGCGATTTGCAGACTTGACTGAAGTTACTCAGTAGGTAACAGAGCTAGAATTGTTTTTCAGTACTCAACATTGGTTTACTACATTTTTGAGACAAAAAATTCAAAATTACATTTACATTTTTTAATTAGCAAGTCAAATGTTTTTAAGGGGTAGCACACTCCTTTCCTCTCCCTGTTGTCAATTTGTTTAAGGCCTGTTTCTGGGAAGATAAGGTCTGGCTTATTTATTTATTTATTTTTTAAAGATTTCATTTATTTATTACAGAGAGAGAGAGAGAAAGCATGAGAGGGGGAGGGTCGGAGGGAGAAGCAGATTCCCCACTGAGCAGGGAACTGATGCGGGACTCGATCCCAGGACCCTGGGACCATGACCTGAGCCAAAGGTAGACGCTTAACTGACTGAGCCTCCCAGGCGCCCCGGCTTATTTATTTTTTATTTATGTTTATTTTTTTGGTCTGGTTTTTTTTTTTTTTAAGAAATCTTTTAAGGCTTACAAAAAAATTGAGAGGAAGAGTAGAGCTAGAATTTTAAAGCAAATATTTATATGGCATTTACTATGTCCTAGGGACTATTCTACACAATTTATAAATATTATCTTTTTAATCTCCTTAAAAACCTATGAAGTAGCTAATATTATTAATCTCATTCTATAGAGGAGAAAACTAAGGCAGTAAGTAAGAGGTTAAATAACTTGCCAAAGTTACAATGAGTAACTGGAGAGCTGGAATTTGAATCTAGATAATTTGTATCCAGAGCCTAGGTTCTTTACCACCACATGTGCTGTGTCTCAAAAACCATCCAGGTCTCTTAGATGCTAAGATCCTTGTATTAACTACTATAATAGGCTAAAAATATAAAAGACAAGATTCATTATATAATGTAATTATTAGAAAAAAAATAACCATGCTTCTGAAATTCTTGATTATATTTAAAAACAGAAGGAAACATTCTCCCATGATATTTAATAGAAAATTCTGGAACTGATTAGATCTGTGACAGTATTTAAGAATGAGCAAACCAGGGGTGCCTGGGTGGCTCAGTCAGTTAAGAGTCTGCCTTCAGCTCAAGTCATGATCCCAGGGTCCTGGGATGGAGCCCCGCATCAGGCTCCCTGCTCAGCAGAGAGGCTGCTTCTCTCTCTCCCTCTGCTGCTTCCCCTGCTTGGGCTCTCTCGCTCACACAAAGATACACTAAATATTTCAAAAAATTATATATTACTACCTTAAGGAGAAATAAAAATTAAATACATAAAGAGCTTTTTCCAATACATGAAAAGGAAATGAATACTCCAATAAAAAAAGTTGACAAAGAATAAGAACTAGTAATTTCCTACAGAAAAAATGAAAATAACCAATAATCACAAGATAAACAATTTAACCTCACTCATGATAAAGAAATGCAAAGTGATGGCTACTTTTTAATTGGGCAAAATTTTTAAAGGACGTTAATACTACCAATTGCCAGTAAGCATGTGAGCAAAGAGGTTCTCTGCTCCTCTGTAGGAAACCTGAAGGTAGACATCAAAAGCCTCAAAAGGAGCTTTCCTTTTGATAAAGCACTTCATTTCTAAGAATTTGTCCCAAGTAAAGGTAAGTAAATATGTATGTATAATTGTTCTTTATCATTACACACTCAGCATTGGCTATACACAAACGTCAAGAGATAGGGAGTTTGTTGGGGCGCCTGGGTGGCTCAGTTGGTTAAGCGACTGCCTTCAGCTCAGGTCATGATCCTGGAGTCCTGGGACTGAGTCCCGCATCGGGCTCCCTGCTTGGCGGGGAGTCTGCTTCTCCCTCTGACCCTCCTCCCTCTCCTGCTCTCTGTCTCTCATTCTCTCTCTCAAATAAATAAATAAAATCTTAAAAAAAAAAAAAAGAGATAGGGAGTTTGTTAAATTCTTATTACTCATCCATCCAGTGGAATATTAGCCATAAAAATAAAATTCTTGACACATAAAATCATCCAAATTATGTAGTTGAGTGTAATAAAGCATGTTTCAAACACCATATGTATTATATGATCCTTTTGGCTAAAAAATACATATGTAAGACTTCAAGGAAATGATCTTTAAGGTTATATATGCATGGTATATATTCATGGTAGAATTATGAGACTTTCAGGTTCATTTTTGTTGATCTACATTTTCTAGTTTTGCTATGCTGAATAGGTACTACTTGTGCAAAAACAATTAAAAGTAAATTAAAATTATATGTAAAAGAAAGTCATCGTCGCAGATGCTATATTTCATTTCACAGTTACTGGTTCTCTGACCTCGGAGATCACTTTGATTCCTCCTTCTCCCTCTATCTCCTCCAATATCCAAATGAAAACTGTGTTGTTTGGATTTTTCTCCTTAAAAATCCTCTGCATTTCCCCCCTCCCACCAGCAGCATTGCCCGGTCTTAGTTCTGGACTTACCATCTCTCACTCAGGTTTTTACAAAGCCCTTTACTGGTCCCTCAGCCTCCATCTCTACTCTTCATTCCACCATGAATGTTGCTGCCCGAACATCTTCCTAAAATATAAATCTGATCAAATAACTTTCTACTTAAAAACTGCACCAACAGAATGAGGCCCCCTCTCTTCACTCTGACATATAAGGACATCTTTGATCTGTCTGCAACCTTCCTGTATGTTTGCTATAAGGGACCAGTGAATTCCACATCCTGCTTAGAATCTGCTTCAGAATCAAGTGCACTGCGCCTGCCCCATCTCAATTTACCGGACTTGGGAGTTTGAACAACTACTTCATTTCTCTGAGACTTGGTTTCTTTGTGTGTAATATTAGTAGTACCTCCCTTATAAATTTTGTTGTTCAGATTCACTGAAATAATGTGAGTAAGGCAACAATATCTGGCATAAATTTTAGAATAAGGTCCCCAGCTCTTAACTTTCTGGACAATAAAAGAGATGATTATACTTCCTTCCTAGATGTGTTGTGCCTGGTAGATGCTCTGGTGCTTGGTAAATATTACCTCTCTTATCTTCTAGTTAGCTTCTGCCTTTGCATATGCTTTCCTTTGTCTGAGTGAGCCTCCAGCATCCTTCAAGACTAACTCATTCTTCAAAGCTCCTCCAACTTTTTCAGATTTTGTTGGCTTCACTGCTGAGCCCCCAGAGTACATTACCCTTACCTCTGCTCTGGCACACGTCACACTGTATGTAACACATGCACTTGCCTCTCTCTCTCAGTGGGCAACATGCTCTTGTATGTTCAGAGAGTCTTCCAATGATCTGACCCAGTCACTAGCCATCCCACTTCCTGACCAACAGTCACTCAGTCAAAGAAGGGCAAGGGAAAACAAGCTTTGTTGGAAGGTGGAGGTGGGTTTAATGTGGAGGGAGGACTAAATTCAGAGAGAATAGTAACTGGGTGAAGTGAAAGAACATTGGACTTGGGGTCAAGACAACCAAGTTGCAACCTTGGCTCTTCTACTGACGAGCTACGCGGTCACTGGCAAGCGACTTTCTTTTCCTACAAAATGCAGAAGTTACAACTAATGATGACTATGACCTTTTCAATGCTAACCTTTGATGTTTCTATAAATGGAATCATACTAGAAAGTGAGTTAAAGAAATCTTCCATATGAGCAGTCATATTCTGTTTACAGATTTTATAGTTTATTTTTAAAATGATATTACATAAAAACAAAGTCATCTTAACAATGTTACCCTCCAAAATGGTTTGAGTAATCGACAGTTGACAACACTGGATAACAGTGTTTGGGTAAAAATATCCCAAAGTACATTTGGAAATGTATTGTGAAATTCATAATGATAATGGAAAACAGACTTGAGGAGAACTATTTAAAGGCATTGCACAATTCTAGTGGGAGAGGTGTAATCAACTTCTTTGATACCCAAGGGGGGAAATTCCTCATCTAAAACCAAGCAAAAGTTGAAATTGAAAAGAAGAAATAAAACTGTGGTTTGAGCAAGTTTCACAAGTGATGGTAAAGGGCTGGGGTATGTTCTTTTCCTTTAAATATTAAATGTTTCCTTCCTGGAAGTGTCCCAAATACTATTTCTTAATTGCTCTCTTAGTTGTTGGTAAAATAAGCACTTTCTCTTTTCAGAAACATCTTGGCGGTTATCAGCTACTATTACTGGAAATGTGATTCTTGAAGCTATCACGTTGTACTAATGTTAGATTTTTCTTCAGCTGACAGTGCAATTCTTTGGCTGAAATAAATTAAAATGTCAACCAGTTTGGAATTTGTAAAATACAAAGAAGCCTCCATTCTCTCTAATCCATCCTATCCACTAAATATTAATTTGTTAGATGACTATTTTAGTTAATATAAATAACATACACAGTAGCAAATACTTTATAAAATTCCTTCATATACATAATCTAAGATTGATTTTTAAAAATTTGGTAAGTATTAAGAGCCTCTGTCCTTGCACAATTCATCTTCAAGGGTTAATAAATTCCTTTGAAGACTACAGTGGTAAGGTGGCTGCATCAGCTGCATTCAGACTGTGCACTACACAACTCCAAGGGTGCCCATTTGGGTAGATTACAATGCCATTCAAAAGTCATGCAACTCAAAAGCCCTAGTTTCTGCTCTATCTAGGAAGGGCACCAAGCAAGTGTCTGGGCCCCCAGAGAAAGGCTCTTTATTCTTACAACATCAGGCTCCTTCTCAACTTTATGGATTTGATCTGAATAAGGAATCTGTTCCTACAAATAGCTGTGCTAGGATTTTGAGCACAGGGATTCGTTGCCCTAGAAAAGAACCAGTTTTCCCCACACTGACCCAGTATTTTCACAATTATAAGACAAGCATGTAGGCATGCATACGAGGAAACTTGCTTTTATGAGACAGCCAAGATCCTTTCCATGTTCATTAATGAATTAGATAAGGAGGATTTTAACTGTCTTGGATACTGCACAACTGAATCTGTGGTAAATGAATTAGCATCCTGTCAATCTTCCCACGATTGGTTAGCTTATTTGGCTAAAGTACAGCATATCTGGACAAAATTGTGAATTTGAGCAACTGTGTGGTGCCAAAGCAGCAAATGGACCACCGGCTGCAGGAGGCCACGTTGCAAAGAGAAGCATCTGCTCAGACTGGAAAGGAGATTACTGATGGATCAGGACAAGTCTATCAAAAAACAAAAAATAAAACCCTCAAAAGACCATGTTTTAAAGAGGATGCATCAGCAAGGTAATTATTATATTGCTAAGAATTAATATATGTCACAGAGAGAGAGAGAGAGAGAGAGAGAGAGAAATACAACCTGGCTAAGTACAAAATACTTAGGCAAAGCCTTTTTTGTTGAAATCTCCGCGTTCTTAATTGTCTTAAGGTGTTTATTGTCCGGACGAGAAATGTGAGATCATCCTAAGTTTTACAACAAAAATTTTGTGGGCAAGCACTTTAAGGAGAGGCCACTGGAGATTTTAACATTATCTTTAACCTTGTTTATTCTTTCACAAATAACCAATAACTCAGAATCATATAAAGAAGAAAATAAAATTTACCGTAAGCTAAACCATATTGGTTAAGTTGAATCCAATTTTTTATAATTATGAACAATTATAAACAAATTTTTCATCCGTTGAAAATTTTTTTCTTAAGCAAAATAATATTAACTTTTCAAACTCATTAGCCTATTGCCAAATTACTTGATATTTCCATTATTTGGACTAAAAGTATATATCTTATTGTACTCTCATTAGCACTGGGTATTAACAGTTTTTAAAATTACCAATTAATCAGGCCATTTTGGAGCCTGCGGAGGCATGGTGGGAGCAGGACTCCTAAAATGACAAAAATGTCTGGAAGGTTATGGTCCAAGGCCATTTTTACTGGTTTCTGGAACCAGAGGGAGCACACAGCCCTCCTTAAAATTGAAGGTGTTTATGCTTGAGATGAACCTGAATTCTACCTAGGCAAGAGATGCGCTTCTGTGTATAAAACAAAGAACACCATAGTGACTCCTGATGGAAAACCAAAACCAAAACCAAACCAAACCAAACAAACAAACAACAACAACAAAAAACCAGAGTAACCTGGGGAAAAGTAACTCATACTCATGGAGACAGTGGTATGGTCCATGCCAAATTCCAAAGCAACCTTCGGCTAAGGCCATTGGCCACAGAAGCCACGTGATGCTGTACTCCTCAAGGATTTAAACTTACTGAAGTAAAGATGTAGAAGTGTTCTCTTGTAAATAATAAAATAAAATAACCACTTAATCAATTATTTAAATGTGAAATCCTATGCATTTCAGTGCAATAGGGTTTCAACTTCAACCTTGGGTGGATCTATCCCTGAGATTCAGACATGTATAGGTCTATTGCTTGAAGAACTTGAGAACCTTCTGGGAGAAAACTTCATGCATGATAAGGGTACTGTTCAAAATATGACAACTCAGAATGACATGATCATTGATCAATGACAATACGTATCAGCTGTAGCATCAAGCAGAATTCTACAGGCCCACTCATCTGCCAGATATTACCTCTACGGGACAGGCACCAGTGAGCCTGGAAAAGGGGTCAGATCAGTAAAGGAACATTCAAGAGACTTAGGGAAGTAGCTATTCACCAACCAGTACATAAGTATTCCAATATCCTAACCACATTTACAACTGTACTAATGCATAATTGCTGAATATTAGCCTGACCTAAGGAAAGAGAGAAATCACATATTTTGGATGTAAGAACAACCTTGGCAGTCATCAAAAGGAATGAGATCTTGCCATTTGCAATGACGTGGATGGAACTGGAGGGTATTATGTTGAGCGAAATAAGTCAAACAGAGAAAGACATGTATCATATGATCTCACTGATATGAGGAATTCTTAATCGCAGGAAACAAACTGAGGGTTGCTGGAGTGGGGGGTGGGGTGGGAGGGATGGGGTGACTGGGTGATAGACACTGGGGAGGGTATGTGCTCTGGTAAGCGCTGTGAATTGTGCAAGACTGTTGAATCTCAGATCTGTACCTCTGAAACAAATAATGCAATATATGTTAAGAAAAAAAAAAAAGAAGAAGAAGGTAGCAGGAGGGGAACAATGAAGGGGGGGAAATCGGAGGGGTGGATGAACCATGAGAGACGATGGACTCTGAAAAACAAACTGAGGGTTCTAGAGGGGAGGGGGGTGGGAGGATGGGTTAGCCTGGTGGTGGGTATTGAGGTGGACACATTCTGCATGGAGCACTGGGTGTTATGCACAAACAATGAATCATGGAACATTACATCTAAAACTAATGATGTAATGTATGGGGATTAACATAAGAATAAAAAAAAAAAACCAACCTTGGCAGTAAGAAAGGCAGAAAAATTCTGAGAATGGTTTGGTGTTTGTTGTCAAATTCATTTCCCTGTGGTCTTACAAGGAGTGGTAAATTACGAGTCACGTCTTAGGCCATACTTGCCTTCGATATTCTCCCTCCCTCATCGTCTCTACCTCACTTCAATAAGACTTTAAGATCTTTGGGAGTTTGGAAATGTGGATATCTGTTGTTTTCCATGCCTACGGTTTCTACGCTAATTTAGGACCTTATTATTTTATGATGCTGTAACCTCCATACATCTAACTCCTCTTTTAGGTTACTCCACATTCAATGATTTCTGTCCACAGATGCCAAATTAATATTCCTGTAACAGCTTCAATCATGCCACTTTCCTGCTCAGAAATCTCCAATGGCTTGCAGTTGCCAATTAACCAAAGGCCATCTCTGCAGCCTGGAATTCAAGTCCTAGTACAATCTAGTTCCTACTCCCTAACTTTCTTGCCCAGAACCCCACTATGTTCATAGATTTAGTCCACTCACACATCCATACAAGCAACTGCTAATATCCACCACCGGTCTGTACATTCTGTTCTCCACCGTGGTATCTCCTATTTCTAACTGTCCAAATCCTATCATTCAAACCCAGTGCAAATCCCATCACCTCCATAACTAAAAGTAAACATTTTTAGAACAGCTACAGCATTTTGTATATCATATATGCCAGATCATTTTAATTTTCATTTAAACTCAGTTGCTTAGAACTGGATTTACCATAATGCTTTGTTCATGCCACACATTGTGACTTCTGTATAGTTATTACATAGCTCCATTTCATAATAAGCTACTTTAAGGCAAGTACTGGGCAACATTCATATCACCCAAAATACGTAAAAGATACTGGATAGTTAAAGGAGTCAGTGGATAGATTTAAATGATTTCCTTCTGTAGTTTCCACAAACCCCAATTTAGAATGATCTCTTCCACCCGGCATTCATTCTGATATCTGGGTGGTCTAGTCTACTGCACCTTGAAGTAGTCCACTCATCTAGCAATTTTTGTCCTTCCATCTTCCCATATTAAAATATTTGGATTGTTTTCTGAATAATCCATGTGTAAATAAAATTGCAAGTATTTCACTTTGGCAATTGCAATGCCTTCAACACATTAAATTTCACCATGTCACCACCGTTCTCCCAGTTCATCCATTAAAGTAGGGTGTGGTGCAAAGGATCAAGTGAGAATCCCTGGAAGAGAATTCTGGTAATTATTACTGGCTCTGACGCTGTCTGCCCTTCTCTACGTTATATAACCAATTAAAGAACTGGTTTTTCCATTATGATACCGTGGGTGATCATGTTTGTAACCAAGTAGTTGTAACACTAAAATTTCATGACCCTCTGTAGGGATGAGAAGGATATGACAGGTAACGGGATACTGGGGATAAAGAATAAGACGGAACTCTATCTGTACCCTTACAGACATTGTAGTCTTACAGGGATGATTAAAAGGGGCAAAGTACCATGTTATGTGACAATGCATAAGAGAGACATTACCTAGACTTGAAGCAGGGGTGGGTGGTCAGCTTTGTTGGTCAAAGTGATTTCAGAGTGAGACCAGAACCATGCACAGACATGAGAAGTGTAGGCGCAAGGGGATGGCATTCAAAACAGAGGGATCAACACGTGCAGTCCCAGAGGCAAGAGACAGCATGCTTGAAAAAACAAGCATTCACGCTGGCTGGAGTACAGAGGGGTGAGGCTAGAAAAGTAAGTGGGTGCCAAAACCATGAAGACTGGATAGGCCACATTCGAAAGCTAAGAGTTTATCCTTAGAAAAGTGAGAACAATGACAATGCTCAAGTTAAGGTATGTGATAAGATCACTCTGGGTGACTTCTGGAGAATTATTTTGAAGGACAATAACATTTCATTCTCAAATACATGGTATGATTCAGTCACTCCCATTTTCCTCTCTACATAAGGATCATTTCAGAACCTTGAACTATGATGAATGCTTTTTTTTTTAATTGTAAAAAAAAAAATCAAGATTTTTCTCTATAACTTTTTCTAAAATTGTTACCCTTTATTTATTGGTCATTAGTTATTCTTCTTCCATTTTACTTTTGGTTTCAATAGAAATAAGTCATCATTGGGCATAAGATGTGGGAAAAACAGACATCACTGTTTCCACAAAAGGTGTGCCTAGTTAACACATAAAAAGCAATACCACTGTTGAATTGATACAACCAACATGGAAAAATGTGTCACCAGAGAATATATGATGCATGCAAAAAGTAGAAGAATCTGTTTCTGAGAAGATGGAGATGTACTTTTTCTTAGTCTTCCTGGTAAGTACAACTAAAAACTCCGAATGTTACATATAAAATAAACGTAAAATGACACTAATAAAAAGGCAGACCAGCTAGGGACCTTGAGAACCAAAGCCCAACATGGTAGTGAGTTCCTTGGGCTTCCTTTTTCCTCACACATCCCAGACTTAGGGCTAGAGAAGCTGGCCATCCAAAACACCAATGGGAATGGACCAAAAAACCCTCCAAAACAACAAAATACTGCTCTCTCCAGCCAAAGGATGAAGAAATGGCAGTTAGGACACTTTTAGACTAGAACCAGTCAACTCCTCTACTCCAGCCAAACACCACAGAAAAACTGTGGCCCAATGCAGCCATACCAGGCAGAGACCAAGAGGGAAGTCTAGATTTCTACTCTTGCAAAGCTCTAGCAACCACCACCCTCACCCCAACACCTCTGGCAGAGTGGTATCAGAGATGACCAAGTAGAGAGATGGGTCTTTCACACCAGTGGAGATGACAGGGGTGAGGATTGTGTCTCACTTCCACACTCACCTGGAAGTAGCAAGGGGTCTTTCCTCACCCCCTCTGGAATGGTGTCAGAGTTGGCCCATGGAGAGTCAGAACTTTCATCACCACCACGCAGCAAAGAGGTCCCCTCTTTGTAGTGTCTGGGGAGGTCATGTGGGGAACAATGAGGAGGCCTTCCTAGAGCCAGAAATTCCATCCACATCCAGCAGTAATGAGGACTCATACACATGTACAGTGTCAGTAGGGGCAAAATGAGGAACATAGATATCTGTGTTCACTTGGCAGGAATAAGGCAATGCTCCTCATCCCTCTTTCTCCGCTGAGGGAATGATTATATAACATTCTTGAGATGACAAAATTATAGAAATGGAGAACGGATTAGCATTTGCAAGAGGTCAAAGTGAGGGCAACTAGGACCAGAAGGGAAGTGTTTGGGGCTCTAAAAGAGCACATTATAAATCCTTGTGGTGGGTGGGACTATTCTGTATCTTGACTGCATCCATGTCAATATCCACAGTGTGATATTACATTACAATTTTACAAGATGTCACCATTGGGAGAAACTAGGAAAATGATATAGGGGATCGTTCTGTATTATTTCTTAAAACTGCATGTGACACTACAATTACCTCAAAAGAAAAAAATGTGATAAAAATTCAAAAGCAAAAGGCAAAGAAGCAAAATTTCAAGGTACATCCAAAAATATCCAAGATTGAGAAACCGGATTTTGGAGCCTGGGGTACCAGGTCACTACACAGGTGTGGTTGGTCAGCGGTCAGGGATATTTCTTCATGCCTAACTACTGTTTTACAGATACCTTGAACCATGAAACATTATATGATGAAGAGTGTACGTGAGTATTAGAATGATTGGAAATTAGTATTCCTCCTGCATAAATTGACCTTATTCATATATCAGTGTTAATAAAATTTTATAGTTCCTCATGAGGGTCACACAATTCTCTTTCAAATTATTCTTAGGAAATATATTTTTTTTTCTTATTATTGTGAATGGGATGTCGTAAGATTTTTTAAACTTAATGTTTCTGCATAAAAATTTATTGATTTTGAAGTATTTATTTGCTACCTTATAAATCTATTAATTCTAGTGATTTCCAAATTATTTCTTTGTATTTTCTAGGTTAAGAATAATACTGTATACCACAGTAAAACAACTCTTTTTTGTTTAAAATATTAAATATTGATGGTGAAACAGTAAACTTGTTTTATTAATGTTTATGGCTGTATTTGCAGTATTTCACATATAAAGTGCATTTGATTAATTTTTTCTTATCACTTGTTTCATGGTCCATGACATATTTTCATACACCTGCTTCCATATTTTGACAAAATTTCTAAATCTCAAGTTTTAAGGGAAATTTCCCCAACTACTAACATTATGCTCCATACAGTAATAGTGATTTGCTTTATGTATTTGTTAAATGGTAAAAATCCACAACATTCTGGAATGCTATCTTGCACTGTTATATGAATTAAAATACTTCTCCAAACCATCAGTACATGCAAATAGCTTTACACACACACACACACACACACACACACACACGTGCGCCTGTGACACAGTTTTAGTACATTTGGAAAATAATGTCAATAACTAGATAACATAAAAGAGATAAAATGTGTTATTAGCCACTTCCTATGTTGAACTCAGCCTTCCAGATGGCTTGCTTTGATTCTAAGCCAGTGCTTCTCAGGGTCAGTAGACTTGTTCACCTTCACTTCTCCAAAAAAGGAATGGAAAATTCCCAGGAAGTTGGGAACCAAGCAGAGTTTCCATATGCTGTGTTCTAGTATCTGAACACGCAGTGTGCTTTATTTACTCATTCATTCTTCACTCAGAATTTATTAATGCTTACTCCAAGTCCCTCTGCCATGTCACAGAGGCTATTAAAAAAGAAAGAGACATGAACGTAATCCTGCCCTAAAGGGATTCATAGAATATTAAAGAAGAAAAACCTACCCCAAATGATCATACTATACGGTGTTTTAACAGAAAGAAGGTATTTAAGAAAACCAAAAACTCTAGCTCTAACTCATTGCTACGGCAATGAATCTATGGAAGAAGGGATAAAAGGGAAAGTTTCATAAGAAAAGTGAATTTGCTGTGAATCCTGAAGTACTGGTAAGACATGGACAGACAAGATGTGGAAGATTCTAGGTAAAGGGGACAAGGCACGGAACCATGAGAGGCACTGAAGTGTCTGAGGGGCCACAAGCGGTTTGGGGCATCTGGAGCATAAGATGATGCAATGATCATAATTAAGAGATAATCTAACCCTAGTAGAATCGTATGGCTTTTATATTTCCTCTAAAACTTTACAAAGAGATAGAGTAATGCTTTTTTAATCTTATGCTAAAGCATTAACTCAGTTTGTCAATACAGAACACAGCTTATCAACCTCAGCACTACTGGCATTTGGAACTTGTTGATGACTGTTTAGTGTACTGTAGGCTATTTAGCAGCATCCCCGGCCCTTAGCCACGAGATGACGGTAGCTCCTTCCAGCTGTGACACTCAATATTGTCTCCAGACATTGCCAAATATCCCTTAGGGGGCAAAATCGCTCCCTATTGAGAACCACATTGGTAGAGTATAATAATTTAAATTAATCAAGCACTTACTATAAGCCAAGCACCCTAGCAAGCTTTCTGCACACATTATCTCATTTAATTTTTATGAGCATCCTGCTATTATTAACCCCATTTTTATAGACTAGAAAACCGAGGTCCACAGAGGTCAAAGAACTTACCCAGAAAAACACAGTAAGAGACAGAACTAGGATTCATGAGTAGAGTTCAGGCCACTAATGGCAATCGATGACTATATATATCTGTATCTTACCACCACCAGCATTTAGCATACTACATGGCACATCATGTCCTGAGCCTGATTTTCTGTAGCTTGGGCTATCATTTTCAAATTGCTAACGCTGACTATCTCCAAGTCACCTAATATTTAGTAAGCACCAAACCCTGTACAGACCCCACGGGACCAAACATCTGGGATGCTAAGCTACAACTTAGAAGAAACAGTTTACTTTAAATATAACCTGAAAAGAGCAGCAAAATATTTCTGGATCATTTCTTTGATGGATAATGACCGTGCAATGAGGCCTATGGGTGGACTGTAGGCAGTATAATGACTCAGAGGCAGTACGAATTCTCGGATCCAAGAGAGCTGGGTCTGCATGCTAACTTCTTTACAGTTGAATGACATTAGGGAAACTTCTTAAATTCTTTAACACTGTTTCCTCTTCTGCAAATGAGGAACGTAAGTAGGCAAAAACTTTGCAAGAGGCGTGTGGTTGTGGCATGAATCACTTCGAGAAACAATTTCCAGAACCTCAACATGGACAGGTACCGTTACATAAGTTGATGTACCAGAGAAAGCGTCTAGAGCACCTTTTCACAACTGCCCTTCATTCACTTTTCAAAAGAAATGTGTACTTTTCATCCCTTCTAAATCTTACTAGGATGCATTGTCCCAAGGCAACAAAGCTCCCACACGATTCAAAATCTTGATACCTGGAGACCTTCCCTTAATTAAGGTACAGTAAGCAAGTCCTCTAAGAAACGTTCCTTGTTTTACACATATTTCAATTAAATATCATTCAGTATTTCCCGACATTGGAAATGGAGTATTTTGGCTCATTTCTGGGATGTTCTGAATTCAGAAACATTGTATGCTGGGCAAGTGGGAGTAAAGGCATTGTTCATTTACCACCTTTTCTTTTCAACTTCCTGACTAGTGTCAAAGAATATGTCACTTCTTCAGAAAGTCTGATGAGGGCAAAGCAAGGGAGACAATATCCACGGGAAATACTAAAGGTGGCAGCAACTTATTCGATCCAGCTGAGAAACTCAGAGCAGGCTCTCTGCCTTCTTTGTCAACTGTGGAAATCTAAAGTAATATGCTGGCCACCGGAAGGTGCATTAGCTTATTTAGCCTTTTTCTCTCAGAAAATAAGTCTGATTTGGAGAATAGATTTAACTGTGTGAAATATTCTCACAAATAGGTTATATAGAGATATTTGTCCATAGATTAAATAAGCTAAATCTATGGCTCCAAGATTTTGGTAAGAATATATTAATGCACATTCTAAGGTAAAATAATTTTATCAGAAATTACTGGACTGCTAAAGGTTTATTAAAATTTGTATTGTTTTGATTTTCCCAGACATGATTAAACAAAGCCCTTCCACGTGAAATAGTAACGGGTAGTCTTTTAACGTGTCCTAGCAAAGAGACTTTGTGAAAAAATGAATGATTATAACGATTGTAATGATTGGGTAATAATTCCTTTTGCAAGTCAAAAGTATTTCAATTCTTCAATTTCAATGAAATTGGAAAAGGACCTAAGGGAACAGTCAGCTAATAGATCATCTGCGATATTTTTTTTGATGACAGATAACTCATGTTATTTTTGGCACATAACTCAGGAGGAACTCAAAGAACTGAGTGACATCAATATAACACAACTCTTTCAAGCCCAATCTACATATTTGTATGAAGAAGGTTTTCAGCACTAAAACCTACAAAAATGAAAAATAGAAATGAAACTGATGTTGTATGCTCTATTATTCTAATAACAGAAGTCCATGGACACATGAATTAATCACGATCCATCTCATGAAGACATGAATCTCCAATAGCATCTTATTTCTACAGGTAATAAGTATCGAAAGGAATAATATCTTTGACAAATTTTATACAAATAACACCAAAATAATAACTCAATTGAACAGCAATTTTGGTCACAGAAAATCTAAAGATTTCAATGTATATCCACAATTTTTGTGGCAAAGAAGCAGAATTCTGCTATCAATAAAAGGCTTTAGAACATAAAATTACACTGCATTTGAATTAGGTGGTGCAAGTAGAATGGAAAACAAGAAACCAAGCAAAGGTTCTGCATTGAAAACAGCTGCTTCACAAAGGGATACTACTAGAAAGAATCAAATTTGTTATAGTATTTAGATTTCAATGGGTACATTTAAAAGTGATACAACAGTTTTATTTTAAAAGTCAATACAGGGGCGCCTGGGTGGCTCAGTCGGTTGTCTGCCTTCGGCTCAGGTCGTGATCCCAGGGTCCTGGGATCGAGCCCCGCATTGGGCTCTTTGCTCAGTGGGGAGCCTGCTTCTCCCTCTCCCTCTGCCTGCCACTCCCCCGCTTGTGCTCTCTCTCTCTGTCAAATAAATAAAATCTTTTTTAAAAATAAAATAAAAGTCAATACAGTATTATGGAAATACCGTCTTTTAAAATCCTGCTGAAAATTTTCCAATGGCTACTTTTGACAAGGGGTATATGGGTTTTCAACTTTTTAGGGGTTACGTGAGCAAAATATTTAAAGACTACTAATTAGCAAATGTTAAACGTTTTCCTTTGCATCCTTTTCATTGTTACTGGAGTTACGGGCCCAGGGAATAGAAGGAAAAAAGGTAAGGTTTTATAATGATATCATAGCAGGAATTGGTTATAATCTTTATTTTGACAATTTTAGAATGCTGGATATATTTTTATGAGTATTTCTAAAGAACGCAAAACACTGACTTTGGGAGGTTCTGGTTTAAAATGGCAATATAAGAGGATCCTGCGCTCACCTCGTCCCAAGGACACATTGACTCTGCAGCTACATATGGAACAACTTCCTCTGAAAAAAATCTAAAAACTGAGCAACCCCTATGTGTCAGGCCCACATCAAGGGACACAATCTCACCATAAACCCCATCCTGCCCAGGGTGACCCACCACTGTGAGGAAACTCAAAGCCCAGAGATTCTCTATGAGGAGTGAAGGGTTTGAACCCCACTTTGGGCACCTGAACTCCTAAGACCTGCACCTGATTGATGAGCCCCAGAAACAGCTAGCTTTGAAAACCAAGCAGGCTCAAGGCTCAGGTCCACAAGCTGCATAGGACTGTAACCAACAGAGAAGCAGCTCTCACGGGGCTCCTGCCGCTCGCCTGCCCCCACTCAGCGCGAGCAGCCCATCCGAGGGCACCCAGACTTCACGTGATGAGGCTCGTTTGCTAACCTTAAAGGGCCAGCCTGAGGGGCAGGCATTTCACGGAGCTCACAGTTAGAAGCCTGCTGGCTGGCCGGCACCATCTTCACACTTGCTCCAGTCAGTGGGCACCATCTTGTTTGTTTATTTGTTTTAAACACTAGACTTTTTTTCCTTTTTCCCAGCAGGCACCATCTGGCCGCAGTCCCTCTGCCACACTCTACAGTGACAGTATGTCCCATCTGGTGCCCTGGCTTTGCAGCTTCGGCTCCAAGGCTGCCCCTTGATCCCCTGGCTCTGGTGGCCCGGGGCTTGTGCTCCTGGGTCCCACAGATGGTACCAATGGGACAGACAGTCTTTGGTAGGCTACCACCCCCAGGGCACCGCACAGACAGCAGACTGAAAGACACCCTCTATCCTTTCCAAGAGGCCTGCTGCTTGTCCTGGAGCTTGGCCTGCAGGCATAGGTCTCAGGTTTGGCACACCGAGGCCTACTGCTCTGAGGGAATGGAGGCCGGTAGATGCTACCTCAGCCAATATCTCCCCCAAAAGAGCGTATACACTCCACTGGAGCCTGAATTTTTACAACTGCCACCGAGGGGACACTTTTGGATCGCCTGGCTCTGGTGGCCGGCAGGGCTTCTGAGAGCATTCCCACAAGACTATCTATATTTGCATCCTTTAAAAGCTGCTGCCTGAGGGTCTGGCTTCTAATCAACCTGCAGTCAGATGCTAACTGAGCTCCTCCCCTTTGGGACACTGTCAGGTCCTGGCGCACCCTCAACAACTGGGAGCCACTAACAATAAAAATGGCTGCTTGGACAATCACAAAGTTTTGAGACAACCAGAGTTAAGGTTCATCTCCTACATGAGGTCATTCCCTCAAGACAGAGGTGGCTGTTTTATCTAATGCATAGAAACCAACACAGACAGTCAAGCAAAATGGAGAAACAGAGGAATATGTTTCAAACAAAAGAACAATATAAGACCTCAGGAAAAAAAACCTTAATGAAATTTACCTGATACAAGGTCAAAGTAATGGGTCATAAAGATGCGCACTGAGCCCAGGAGAAGAATGGATGAGCACAGTGAGAACTTCAACAGAGAGACAGAAAATATAAGAAAGTACCAAAGAGAGGAGCGCTCGGGTGGCTCAATCAGTTAAGTGGCTGACTCTTGATTTAGGCTCAGGTTATGGGTTTGAGCCCCGAGTTGGGCTCCATGTTGGGTGTGGAGCCTGCTTAGGATTCTCTCTCTCCCCTGCCCCACCCCGACACACACACGCTCTCTCTCTTTCTCTTTAAGAAAAAAAAAAAGAAAGAAAAGAAAAGAAGGTACCAAACAGAAATCACAGAGCTGAAGAATACAATAACTGAACTGAAAATAAAATTTACTGACTTTGGAGTTTGGTGATGTTTCACACCTGTGGTTAAATGCATCTAATTCTATGCATTTCCCTGTTATAACATCATGATAGACTGGAAAATGCACCACCAGGACTGAATACCTACCTTAATCAGTGGAAAACTGAACAAACTAGCCTACTCTAGGCAGCTGCTAACCATCCTTCTGCTTAAGCTGATGGTAACCAGTGTCAATACTAACAATATTCCCTTATAAAAAGCAAATAGGAATACGTTGTACAGATTCCTTACACCTTACAAATCCATTATTGGGCACCGCTGGGGATGTTTTTGGGGAAAAAAAGTCAGCTAAGCTCTGCTCAGAGAACAAGATTGCCAAATGTTTTGGTTTCCATTCAAGAATTTCTAGAGCTCTCTGTCCTCTTTTTCCAAAGAAATGACATAATATTTAGACAGGAAAATGTCTGTGTACAGCATGGGGGTGGGGACTCATGTGCATATATTTACATGTATAAGATACTTCCACACAAATATTTTAGTGTTTCTATTTCTACAGTGTATCCTCCTTTTATGAAAAATAATATAACTGGGGCTTCTGCTCATTATCCAGCCCTCAGCCTTGGCCCTCATCCAGCTATAATTTTCAATCTGCAAGTCGTTCCAAATTCAATGAAATGGAGTCAATGTCTGCAAAAAAGCAGTGTCCTCAAGATGCCTATTGTCTTCATACTCTGCATCTCTCAAATCCCTTCAGGGGAAAGCTTAGAACATCTGCCATTGCTTGGATTTACAACAAGAGGTCACCGGCTATTCACAACCGATGTGATGATCTAGCTATATAAAAATGACCACTCCAGGATATCAACCATACACTGAATTTGATTTTTTGTTGACAAGTTTAACCAAATGTAAATATTTTACATTAAAAAAATACATTCTTATAAATTTCTTACCATGTGCCTTTGGGCTAGGGATCCTGTGGTGCCCAAGGCAGACATGAAATCCATGCAATTGCCTGAGATTTCAATAATGCGTTCTCACCCATTTAAGATCCTGGTATTAAACTTGACCTCTTACCTACATCCTCTTTCTTGAGCATTTACTATACCTCTGAAGGTAGGCAATGGGCACACACGATGAATTTGTCAGTGCCTGTTAGAATCACTAGTCTGGTGAAGTAGGACAAAGACAATAGTTGGGTGCGGTGGGAAGGAACCAGAAGAAGCAGGAAAAAAGGTCTGAGGAATGAAATAGCATGATATTTGGTGGAAACTATAACGAGTTCCAGCTCTTAGCTCAAAGGGTAAATACGGGCCAACTCAGGCAAAGCCTTTATACCATGCTAAGAAGCTTGAAGTTTATTCTATGAATGAGTCATAATTAAAAAACATTAAGCAGATCTGTATCTTATATAACTCATTTTCTTCTTTTCCTTCCTAGTATTTGGTTAAAACATATGAAGCTGCTATTTTATGGGTAGAAAATGATCAAATATTAATGACCTCATAAGGGTCAAACTAATAATCAACAAAATTTGAAATTGTATTTGTAATTGTGTGCTCATTTGTTAAATGTCTATCTCTATGGCCAGACTGTAGGCTCTGGAGCCAGACAACTTGGGTTTACCTCTCAGCTCTATTAGTTATGTGACTCAGGACAAGTTACTCAACCTCTCAGACTTTAAGTTTCCTTGTCTCTAAAATGAAACAACACTCCAGAGAGTTATTATAAACATTAAGTGAGTTAATATATAGCAATGCTTGGGAAGGGCCTGGAATATCATAAGTGCTCTTTAAATATTAATTAATTATTATCAGTTATTATTGCTGTCATCCTCATCATCATCCGTATCACTGTCCAAATGCCAGTGTTAAGGAAGCAGAATGAAGAAAGGAATGCCAGAGCTAGAAATGGAAGCAACACCTTCTTTTCATTAGACTCCACAGTTTTGCAATATAGTTCCCTTGGCTGAAATTCAATTACTAATCCTAGAGGAATATCTTCTCAACTCTTTAAACAAGGACATGCAGGTACCTGGGTGCTTGGGTGGCTCAGTCAGTTGGGCCTCTGCCTTTGGTTCAGGTCATGATCTCGGGGTCCTGGGATCGAGCCCCGAGCCCTGAGTTGGGCTCCCTGCCCAGTGCGGAGTCTGCTTCTCCCTCTGCCCCTCCCCCGACTTGTACTCCTCTTTTTCTCACTCTCTCAAATAAATAAATAAAATCTTTTTAAAAAATTCCATACCTGAATTTCTGAATCATACAAAATCTTTACATAAATGAAATTGAGTTATGTAGGTTTTTAAAAAAACAAGAAATCATAGGCCTTTTATAAGGCATTGATTTACAACAACAACAAAAAAGGATCGATATGCAAATATTCCTGGCCTTTCTCCATTTGTGGTTCCCCAGAGGATGATGCAGACTCAAGAGGAAAGAGTAAGAAGGGTAAGGAGTTTGAGTTAGGACTTGGAAAGCCCATGTGTGCTTAAGTATGATTGAGTGAGTGAGTGTGTGTGTGTGTGGGGGGGGGGGTTTGTAGGGAGGAATTTGAAGAGATAAGTACAGAAGAGTTATGGTTTCTAAGGGAAAGGATGATGAGAAAAGTGAGATTTTAAGAATTGCTGTGGTCTATATATCCCTGTTTTGGAGTTGGAGAAAATCAAGAAAAGGACTTGTACTATTTTGAAATTTATTTTGATTGCTGGACTGGATTTCTTTTATTGCAATACCTCCCTGAGACCGGACTATCTGGGGGATGGATCTGTAAGTATTACAACTGTGTTTCAAATTCTCTTTCCTTAGCAGATTTTTTAACATTAGTTGAACTTCTGTTGAATATGGTTTCTATGGTCAGCACTATTATACAAATGAATGAGACGTACATGAAGAAAGCATCTACCTTGGATTATCTATTTATTATATGGTCTTCACTTCTGTAAAACCTATTAGCACACACTCTCCAAGACCACCAGCTAAAAGCATGTGATTACTTTGAAATGAACTCAAGTTTTGAGCCAAGGGAAATCAAAAACCAGTTCAAGCATATTAAGAAATGTCTCATAAAATTGACCTCTTTTGACAAAGTATTACTTGTTAGTAACTTCTAATGAATGTCTTCAAGCTTGCATTCAAGTTAAAATGTTCAGGATGTGGAACGGATCCACAATGATTAAAATCTTTCTGTGCATCAAGGTCTTATCCGCGAAGCAGCTGCTTACCGTGACAGTGGTGCTCAGGCCACTTCAAGCAGAGCCACTGGACAGTGCTTAGCAAAGTCATTGTTTGAGAATCCAGGCACCCCAGATTGCCAATCACCCAGAACAAGGAGGGAAAAAGAGAAGAGCACAGTGATAACCACAGTCATCATCTTTCTTTGAAGTCTCACAGCTCCAGTGGAGACAATCTAGAATAAAGGAAGGACCGTACAGAGTTGGGAGACCTGGATTCTGCTTCAGCTCTGCCACTTACTTCCCATGTGATCATGGGATGGAGTTTCCTCATCTCCCAAGTGAGCAAAGCCCTTATAGCTAGCTCTAGCATTCTTGTCTATGAAATTAACAAATATAATTTAGCTCAGGATATTTTTTCCCTAATCAAAGCAAACAAACTCTACTTTCTTCAACACCCAGTGGCGCATTATCCCACTGCCTTCTCTCACTCAGTGTTCTGGATTTTCATGGGAGACTCATCAGGTCAAAATTTATTCCAGGGGTGCGTGGGTGGCTCAGTCAGTTAAGCATCCAACTCTTGATTTCGGCTCAGGTCATGATCTCAGTGTCATGGGATGGAGCCCCGCATCGGGTTCTGCGCGGAGTGTGGAGCGTGGTTGGGATTCTCTTCCCCCTCTCTCTTTGCCTCCCACCCCACACTCACGCATGTTCTCTCTCTCTCTCAAAAACAAAACAAAACAAAACAAACTGCATTCCAACTTTAGTAGGTGCAAGCCTTCTTGATGGTATTCACCTGCGTGTATAGATCTTCAGTATCCTCCCATGGCAAAGTTTTATAAAATATATGGTGTCATTTATCTTCAAGTATCTCATATGTGAGGTAACTACTTTAATATTCATTCATTAAATTTCTCATAATAATATTTATATTATCTAACAATAATGATTAATAATAAAAGTACCACTAATTAAGAATTGGTGTGCCAGATACTATCCTAAGCGGTCTATGTATATTCTCTCAACCTAAATATATATACATATATAAAATATATATATGTATACACATCTATACACATATCTATGTATTTCTATATACAAAGATACAGATGTGTGTACATATATAAATCTGTATCTATGTATATCTATCTATATACACCATTATTAAGCATATTTCACAGAAGAAACTGAGACTCAGAAGAAATTAACTGTCCAAAGCCACATCGTTTATAATTGGCAGAGGTTGACTTTGAGCCAGATTTTCCTGTGTTTTTAAACACTCTGAGCACAGATCAGTGTCTATGGTATCTGAAAAGCAACATATATAAGAGGCTATTTTCAAAAATACACAATAAGCAGTGCGATATCTTGGAAACAACACAGAACTTAGAGAAAAGTGTCCTGGGTCCCTTTTGGGGGTCCTGCTGACGGCTACACAGGCTATCTTAAGCAAAATATAAATCTTTCCCAAGACCTCAATTTCCTCCTGTAGAGTGAGGGATTTCATGTAGATAATCTCTAAAGTTTCCCCTGGCTCTACAGAGGAATGATTTGGTTCTGAAAGGCATTGTTTCTACACTCAGGAAAAATACTCAGAATTCCAACTCTTTGGAGCAAAAGGTAACATCCTCTCCCGGAGTAAGAAAACACCTATCATCATGGGGCGCCTGGGTGGCTCAGATGGTTGAGCGTCTGCCTTCGGCTCGGGTCATGATCCCGGGGTCCTGGGATCGAGCCCTATATCAGGCTCCTGGCTCAGCGGGGAGCCTGCTTCTCCCTCTCCCTCTCCCCCTGCTCATGCTATCTCTATCTCTGTGTCTCAAATGAATAAATAAAATCTTAAAAAAAAAAAAAGGAAAGAAAACAGCTATCATCAAGATACCTTCAGATCTTAGTTAGAGGGACAATCTTAGTAGAACCTTCCCTACAGTTCCTTCCTTATAGCACCAGCCTTTTTACTTAATAGCACACACCACAGTTTGCAATTACAGACTGACTTGTGTGCGTCGACTCTAGGTTCCCAGCAGCTGAGGACCATGTCTGTCCACTCACTGTCGAATCCCTGCCTGGTGCCTGGCACAGGACTTGGCCCGAAAAACATGCTCAATAACATCTGTCCATGGAATAGATTTTAAAAGGGGCTCATGACTCCCAGGTTTTCAGTACTGGATGATGTAGAGCTAATATTTCTTTTTGCCTTTCCTAAAGAGTCTGGTAATGAGTCTTCCATGCCATAGGAAAGATGTAACTAATTTCTCTTCTCTTAGTTCCTAGCGTGTAGGAGAAGCCAGTGATGGGTGCGTTCTACAAATATACAGATCACAGCATATACCTTGGGGTTACAGTACTCCTTTTCCTAACCCCATAGCCACAAATACTAAAGGTGACAATATGAACATTTGTATCAATACAACTAGATCTCATTTAAATCTTGCATGAAAGGAAGTAGTAAGCTGAGGCTTACTAATTTAGGAGAAGGGACGGATAAATTAATCCTTTTGTGCTCGGTGTGCTTGGCAAGAACCAGCTGCAGAAGTACTCCTGTCCCCTCTGTGAGGCTCTAGTGAGAGGTCCACCCAACCTCACACGTATTACAGGTTGCTGTGCCTTTCAGCCTGGAACGTACGACCAGGAGCAGCCATAGCTACTGGGGGAACCAGGGGTAGTGGGTTTGTGAACTGCCCCCTGTCTCATCCTGCCACTTATCCCTTGGGATGCAAGATTATAGGGCCGTGGAGCAGTGGGGGCTGCAGCCCAGCATGGCTGAGGCTCTTGGGCAGCCATTCGGCAGTGGCTTGTTGGCAGGGAACGGTTCAGTCTACGACCACACGGAAAGCAGACATGCTGACTACAGCGCGGAGCAAAGAAAATGAGAGCTTCTGCCTGTGTCTGGTGGGCTAGGATGGGAGGAGGGGAAAGGAGGGGGTGTTGGGGAGAGTGCCAAGCTGGGCTGTGGATGAAAGTGTGGGAAGATTCCAGGGGAGGCATTTTGCCAACTCAGAGGCAGTTGGGCTGATTTCTTTCCCCTTTCTTCTGCTTAAATGAGAATTCCTGCTGGGTGGGGTAGGAGCGGAGCCAAGAAAGGAGTGATTTGCTGGGTGAGCGTGGACACTTGGACCTAGGAAGTATGTGTCTGCCCACTGGGACCAGGGCCAGGGGAGGAAGGAGAAATTAAAGGAGGGGAACTGAGGGGCAATGGGAATAAAGGAGAATAAAAGAAGAACACAAAAGGAAATGTCCTAGGAGGAGAAGGAGAAAAAAGGAAAGAGAGACAGCAGGTCACGTAGACAGGGGAGAGACACCTTTCTGTGCTGTTGAGCAGGCCTACCTACCTTCCGAATGTCAGAATAAAATAATGTTCACATGAAACAAGCAGCGAAAGACCACATGGTATCATATACAGTAAACCTACTGCTCCTAAATTTTCCTGGTGGCTGTTAATTTCCATGGGAATACATTCTTCCCAAATAGCAAATGTTGTCTTTTAGGTAAAAAAGAACAAAGTGTTATCACAGAAAGCCACATGCTACTTCTAGAACTTAGGAGAATATTACTTAGAAGTATTTCCTAAAATATAATGTAGAACACCAGAGTCCTAAATTGCTCTTCTTGGCCTTGCTAATAAAATATTAGAAATATAGAGATCCTCTTGTAAGGAAATCTAGAGCAGGTAAAATGACAAATGTCGATGCAGTGAATTCCACTGTGAAGTGATGTCACTTTTAGAGCTTTCTGATGTCCCTTTGTGGAGACCTGTAAAGAGCTGAAAGATCATCAAGCCAATGTTACATTTTTTGTGACAACCCCACAAATTCTGGCCTGAGGACCAGAGTCCCACTAGCTTCGATCACCTACAGAGACTAAGGCATATTTTGGCTTAAGTGCCTATAGGACAGATCTGGTTATTGATTGATTACAAACAGAAGACCCCCAAATCTTCCTTTCCCAAATCTAGGGACATCAAGGCTTCACAAAGCCCTGCAAACTTCCTTTCTCCCTCTTGGACTTCGGCCACCACCACATGAACAAGCCCAGGCTAGCCTGATACAATCTGAGAGGCCCCATAAAGGCCAACCTCGTGGTCCTAGACAAAGTCGCTGCAGACCAGACTCCAACCAGCAGATACCCAAACAGGTAAGAAGACCCAGCAAAGGGCAGTGATGCAACCTACCCAAATCATAGCTAATGACAATGTTTGAGTTGGCACAGTTGAGACGAAACAAGCTGCCCAACTGACCCAAAGATTCATGAGCAATATACATACATATGTACATATGTACATACATAAATCAACCAACCAACCAACCAACAAATAAATAAATGTCTTAAGCCACTGAGTGCGGGGACCTTTTTTTTACACAACAGATAACCTGCGATACAATTACACCCAAACCGGAGACTCACCTGTGCATTCGTACTGCAGCCCTTTCCCATAATAGCCCTTTTCACAGACGCACTCAAACTGGCCCGTGTGTGTCCCACATTTGCAGCTTGCCATGCGGTCACAGCACTCTTGGCCAGCCTCACACAGATATGAGCAATGGGACATATCCTCTTGAATAAAACTCCCAGAAGGCAGATCTGTCAATGACACAGGAAAGATGGTAATAAAAAACAAATTAGCAGTTCACTGTTACATTCTCCAGTTGGTAAAATTTAGGTGCAAATGGGACAAAATAGCTTTTCACATCCGTCCAATTCCCAACTGCACACCCCTCCCACCCAAATATGCATGTGTGTTCTGTGCACTACCACAGGCTGGGAATTTGTTTCAGCCAGTGAAGTTATTTCAGTCTGGGACCTCATCATAAGCTCTCGAGGCCATGCAGGGTCAGGCAGAAATTAAGCACTTCAGCAAGGAATCGCCAGATGCAGCAGGAAATAACGTAGTCGGTTCCCCAGGTCACTCCCCTGGCTTCCACACCAGCAGAGTTCCACTGCCGCAATATGAGGTCGGGCAGCAGTAACTAGATTTCCAAAACCCTTTTTCAAAAAGGTAAATAAAATTACAATCTTGACTGCTGCATAAGGGTTTGGATTATGAGCTACTGGCTTAAGAATAGACACCATCACTTCTACAGTTACTGGATAAAAACTTAACAGCACCACACAAGTTTAATAATAGGACCAGAAGATTGCTTATTTCTCTGTGTTAAGTAACTTCTCATGTTTTATGTGAATGGAGATCATACTGATTACTTGAGCCATGTCCTGAAGTGAGGCATGCTGGGAATTCAATAACACAAGCAGGGTCGTTCAGAAAGTGACTTAACAGGGCAGGGTACGGTTGAAGGCGACCGATCCAGAATGGATGGCCTAGAATCAGGCAAATGATAAGTTCCATTTACTTTGCTGAAGAAGTTCAAAAGTCGTAGCCCAAATCCCTGGGTGGGTGCTGGGCCCAGATAGAGTGATGGGCCCTTCGTAGGAACTCAAATGTGTGAGTTCCAGCAAGACACATGCACTGCAATTGAATACCCGGAAAGAAGATTGCTGATGGCCTCATTTATGGAACATCTGTGTCTATGCATTAACACTCTGAACAATACACAGGGGGCAAAGTAAAGAGAAGATTCCAGCCACAAGGGAAAGAGACCAGTTCAATCAGGTACCCTATTAAAGCTCCATCTAAGGGACTGTGGTGTGGGTAAAAGGTCTGCAACATGCACACTTAGCTCTGAGGCACTGGGCCATGGGATTATTTGGCCGTAGAGCAATTTAGAAGCAAGAAAGATCTAGCTACCAAGACTGGTACACTGGCATTCAGGTCTGAGAGAGAGGCAAGTATACATGTTACATATGGGGAAAGTTATTATTCTGTAACCAAGGTCTATGGAGTATGGCCAGAAACATGGATGATCTTGAGACCAAAAGCGGATCCATCCAAATTGAAAGTAGCTTCAGAGGACTTAAAGGCAGGGAAAATGAGGCTCATTTCCTTTGACTTGATCATGCTTTTGCAATAGGAACAGGATCTTTCCTTACCAAATCTGGAAACTCGATCAGAGAATTATGCATTCTAGATATTTGCTTATTGTAATAAAAGTGATGCCTTCCAAAACTCTGTTGCAATACTGTAACCAAAAGAACGCTCTGTCCCAACTCAGCTTCTGGGTCAACTTGGCATTAGGGTTCTAGAAGGCCCCAATCCTACAAGCAGAGGGATGGTAGGACTGGAAATTAGTCCTGTACAACACAGCAGGTAACACCCATGATTTCAGAATCCCAGCTAGTAACAGCCACCCTGCCTTTCCACTCAACATACCACTTTTCCCTGAGAAAAGGAGAAATAAAGGAAGCCCCACAGTTACTGAATTTCTGCCATGTGATAATACTACACTTGGTAATATTGAAATATTTTATTTAATCCTCTTGACAAAACCAAATGGTATGCATTATAATATCTCCATTTTAAAAGTAGAGGAAGTGAGGCTTGTAGATAGATGTTAGATAAATTGCCTACGGTAAGAACGGTAGTGGACGGTTAATGAGGGCTGCGGATAATAAGCCTTCAGTAACTTTTCTAATCACTTTATATGTATTAACCCATTTAAGCCTTGTGACAATCCTATAGAGTAGGTACTATTCTCATTTCCTATTCTATGAACAAGAAACCTAAGGAGTGCAAAAGCTAAATAATTTGCCAAAAGCCACTCAGCAAGTAGGTGACTAAGATTGTTTGCTGTATCCATAGCTAGTCTGAGATCCTGCTCTTAAACGCTTCTCTTGGAACTATGATAGGGCTGATCTGCCTCTTATGAATATCACTAATTGCTTGAAACCTCACGTGGCCATGATTTGCCCATCAACCTGAATCTTGATGGGTACCTGCAAGGATCAAGCCTAACTTGCCGCATGGTTTAGGTCCGAGGCTGGATCTCCTGTCATTTCCTCCCAATCTATACTTTCCCTGGTAGCTTACCAAGACACATGCTCATATTATGCCTGGAAGTTCATCTAACCGAAATCATACAACTAAACATCCTTATAAATTGTGTACAATGAACTCTAATGAACGGGTTTACTGACTTCATTTCTTGTTGGGGTAATGCTCTTCAACTTATGTGTAAGCACACGTGTCTTCAGACTGTCAGGTCAAGAAGTATGCATTAAGTATTTATTGTTCCTATATCTTCATGTGTATTTCTGGAAACATTCTGGTGAGATTCACTATGCATGTCTCTGCATGTTTACTTCATTCTTCCAGATAACTATAAATAGATCTAAGTCAAGGCTTCCCGCTCTGTGTGTGGTCTTAAAACACACCTAAATTCATTCCATTGATTCTAACGGTTCCAGGTGGGAGCATATGGATAATCTAGTGAAAATCCATAGCAGCTATTAAAAAACAAATAAAGCAAAACAAATACTCTGTTGCAAGTCAGACCGTCACCTCTATTTATGAAGTTCAACGCATCTCCTAATACACCAAGAACACATGGGCATCATGCTCAGCGAAGATTTCACAGGGTTTGATGTTACCCTCCAGTAAGTTTCAAGCAATAGGAGAGCAGGAACCCCCATTTAAATGCATCATGTCATGCCACTGGGTTTCCCTTACCTTCATGCAATGCCCGGCGAGCTAAAGCCTCGAATTCTTCAAAACTGTGGAGCAGGTAGCAGTGCTCCTCCTTTGGGGTGGAAGCCATGTCATTCAGTTCTCGAATGTTCCCTTGCCATATGCCAAACGTGAAGATCTCCACTCCAAAATCTCGCAGAGATGCTGCAACTGGCCTGGGATCTCCGCCATTGGAATATCCGTCAGTAATGAGGAATATAACTTTTGTTGAGTTTTCTCTAGAGTGACGAAGAATTTGCTGTAATGCAATAAAGGAAATTAGTATGGGTTTGTATTGTGTTGGCCTACTATGTGCTTCCCCTCTTATATAAAACAGCATTTGTGAAGATCATTAGCATGTCACGAGAGTGAGAACAAACACTGATCAATGAGAGTAAAACAGAAACAGGCATAGACTAGTGCCTACAAGGGTCTTCTCACAGACCCACAAAAAGCACTTAAAATTTATCATTATCATCAGTGTCAGCATCCTCATCGCCTTTGTGTACCTTGTTAATGAAGAGCAGCAAATGTTTATGGAATGAATTTTTATTCACATTATCACTTATTTAAGTTATTTTTATGAATTTTCAGGCTCTTGACAAATGAGCCAAATGTGAGTCCTACGTATCTATTTCCAAGTATATCCAGCTAGCTGCCCATGTACCTACTTAGCTGAACCACCTCATGATCATAGATCAAAAGTCTAATCCGCAGAAAATTTAACAGAAAATGTATGTTTCAGAGTTACCAGTGGCCAACCTACTTCCCATGTTTGTTTTTCCACTGCTCCTCCAAAAGTGTAGAATTCATTCGATCCTTCATCTTTTCTGGACCACCCGGCATTAGCACAAGGTCAGCTGGTTTTGATGCTGTCCTATCTTTATGAGAAAATACTGATTTATTCAATCTGACACTTGGGCTTTATTATTTTAGGACAAGTGAGTTGTACTTTATAATGTTATATGCTCTCCCTCCTCTATAGATAGAAGGGAAAAAATGAAACCTTTTTATTAAAGGCATCGACTTATTGCCACTGACGCTTTATAACATCAACCTGCAAAAGCACAAGGAGTCCAGTGGTGAATCTGGTATTGTAATTGAATTTGCTGTTATTGCTTTTCCTCAGAAATGGGTAGGAAAGGTAAAGTCCCAGGGTATATTTTCTGGCAAGTTCTTAGAAACAATTCAGTGTCTATTGGCAGTAATTCAAGTACATTCAGAAGGTAGTTAGGAAAAGCGACAAGCATATCCTATGTTTTGTTAAAATTAAAAGATGATGTGATTTTAAAAAAAATAACTGCCTCAATGCATTTAAGGGGCAGACTCAGCTATTAACTCCAGATTCTCTCAGATTATACGATCCATGTCTTCATTAGCATAGAATTCATAGCTACTGATTCTAATTTAATAACTCTTACCAAACTTTATCACTGTTTGTGAGCTAAAGATAAAGCCACTGAACCTGAATTTAAAGACAGTTAAAGGAAACTAAAAATGACTTTGGAAGATACCTGGAAAGCCATCAGTTTGAGAAGTGGTCTTCAAACACTTTACCTCCCTCTCTCAAAAACCTACTACTGCTGACATTGGGGAGAGTATGTGCTATGGTGAGTGCTGTGAAGTGTGCAAGACTGTTGAATCACAGACCTGTACCTCTGAAACAAATAATACATTATATGTTAAAAAGAAGAAGAAGAAGAAGAAGAAGATAGCAGGAGGGGAAGAATGAAGGGGGGGATATCGGAGGGGGAGACGAACCATGAGCAACTATGGACTCTGAGAAACAAATTGAGGGTTCTAGAGGGGAGGGGGGTGGGAGGATGGGTCAGCATGGTGATGGGTATTAAAGAGGGCACGTTCTGCATGGAGCACTGGGTGTTATACGCAAACAATGAATCATGGAACACTACATCAAAAACTAATGATGTAAGGTATGGTGATTAATATAACATAATTAAAAAAAATAGAAAAAGAAAAAAAAAAAACCTACTACTGCTAAGGGCTAAAGAGAATCAGAAACCAGCCTTAAGGAGTGCCTTCTGGCCAATAAAGGTCATTCGGAGTATCAATAACAATAATAATTGTTATTATTATGTTATAATGCATCATACATATTTACATTTTATCATATACATTTACATTTAAATGTGTGTAAACATTTATATTTTCAGTTAGTGCACACCCCACGTGAAAAGCCCCATCAATATAAACAATAATTAGAATGGACTGAGATACACACACATACACACACACACACGCTTTTTTTCATTCAGGACCACCTCTGTGGGGGGGGGGAATCCAATGACCTGTGATGGGAGGCATGAAGTGAGATATTATTTTATTTGTCTTTAAAGTTATACATCAGGCTCTGAAGGGTAACTTCCTAGTTCTAGTACTCCAAGATGTGGCAACTCCTGCTTACACTGGCCTTGCTCGTTACCACGTGATAAACTCTCTCCTTTCGGGTTGTTCCACTCTGAAATCATAAACTAACCTCCACAGACACTCCCCTAAGCTTTTGCTCATTTTGATTACTCTCTCTTCTACAGGACCGTGGAAGCAATCTGTAAGCAAGACGCTAAGAAAGTGAGAATTTGGATAGAAGTAGAAGAGAGAAAAAAAGCAAATGGTCTTTTTTGGCGTGGTGTTCTGGACATTGTCTGGCACAGAGCATGCATTCGTAAATATCTATTCAATGAATGAATTAATGAGGAGGTGAGTGGATAAACTCTAGGGATACTCTACAGACAGTTAGTTGAGTGAGTTGGTCTTGAGGGAGCCATAGGAATGTACAGAATATTTGTGTGCGCACACATACTTTATTTTGTATAGTTCGGTACAAAAAGGATGAGGTTTTCTTCTTGTGCTTTTACTGTCCTCCTGCACAAATACTATTTCATAATATTAATTTTAGCTCACGTCAGTGATATTTCTTAACATTCAGGTTAGGATTTAGGGATTTTGCGGAGGTTTCTTGCCGTACTACTCATTCCATGCAAAGCACATTAAGCTATGATTCTATTTTTCTTCTCTTCTTGCAGGGAACTGGTAAATGTTTACAGGAACCATTATATCTGTTGGCAAGACAATATATTAAGCTTAAAATAGTCAGAAGAAGAGCAGAACTACTAGTCCAAGCAAAGAATTACACAAGATCTGGGTTTGGAATGCACTTTAAATGACAGAGGAGGAATGGATGATTTACTGAAAATATTTTGCCCCCTTCCCCCAATCTTCATGCTCCATCATACTTGAATAAAAACATAAATCAATAAAAACATTCTCGTCCCACAGATCTAAGAAGTAAATAGATCTGTGGTAATGTTTGTGGAATGTGGTAGAGGCCTGGCACTTGACTCTCCTTTTAGGGTTCCTGAAATAGTTTACATCATCTCCTATCCTTTGTAAGGCATTGAAGAAATAGACTTTTCTGGTCCAGAATACTGAATGAGGCAAACCCTCTGCTGCCTAAGAAAAACACAACATGGACATCGTACGGCAAAAGGTTATCACCATCTGTATTGTATCAAGCCTCTGGTTAGCTTGTATAAATATCTGGCAGGGAAGTAAGCTCCCCTTGTCCAGCAAAAGTCATTAGAATGATAAAAATGCAGGGTTGTGTAACATTGTTCTAACACCCGAGATCCATCACCATTACACAAGACTGCAACCCCACCCCAGCCCCCCAAGTCAGGCCACAAGGGAACTGTTTTGAAAAATGGTCTTGAAAGAAGAAGAGAAGTCACAACAAATCTGACGTGGGGACCATATTTGCCCTGGGGCTCCATTAATTAAAATACATGTAGCTAGAATACCAACTACAGCACAACCCATGGTTATCCACTGTGGCGCCACATGCCTGAGGATGCTAACTAGAGAAGTTCCTAAGTCATCTTTGAAAGTTGTTTAAGTTGATATCTATTGTGACTATTATCAGAGCCCCTCTCCTCCAGGGGGCTGGAAATTAGTCAATATTGCCAGTGTTTCAACTTGTTGTCCACATGTATTTTTTTCCCTGTTAGGAAACGTTAAGTACAAACAAGACACCATAAGCTACTTAGAGCACTTCCCTCATCCTTCATATTCTAAGATTTCACCAAGCTGCATCTGTTATTTAGTTAATATTTTCAATTTGAATACTCAAGTATTCTTCATTGAAGCAATGTTTACGGTTCTGTACTTTCTGGGGAAAGAAGTTCTTTGTCTGTTGGTTCATCATTTTTTGGACTTCAAATATTCCATCCTTTTTTTCCTGTTTAACTCATCTTCCTTCCTTCTGAGTTTGGTGGGAAATGTCTGAAGCTTTTCTTCCCTACCCCTGTTTATGCTTTATGCACTCTTGAGTCTCTTCCTTTGCACTTCTAATTAAGAATTAATCCTGGCGGGCGCCTGGGTGGCTCAGACGGTTAGGTGTCTGCCTTTGGCTCAGGTCATGATCCCGGGGTCCTGGGATCGAGTCCAGCATCGGGCTCCCTGCTCCTTGGGAGCCTGCTTTTCCCTCTGCTTCTCTCTCTCTCTCTCTGTCTCTCATGAATAAATAAATAAAATCTTTAAAAAAAAATTAATCCTGGCATTGCATTTTTATTTTTCTTGTGACAATATTTCTTTATCTTGCACATTCTCTCTTTATTCCTCTCAGCTTCTCAGCCAGGTTTGCTCTTATGTTGATCTGTTGTTTATCCCCTCATGTCTCATCCTCATTTCACTGTTTTATTTACTTAAGGGATGGAACAAATGCTTTCTAGGATTTCGTTCTTTTTTCATAGTGAATTCTTATATTTATCTGTAGCTTACATTCTATCTTTATTTTATTTGGCAGAAGCTTTTCAAAGAAGCCAGATAGAGGGGCTCTGCTGGATAGAGGGGTTCCATCAGATAGTGCAGGGCAAGATAGATAGAACCTCATCCCAGGAGGAAAAATTACCCAAAGCCAAGAGCAGGCCCATCAGAATACTCTGTAAACCCAAGAACTGCAAAAACAACTTGACAGTTTAGAAGAATACACAACTTAATACAAAGATAGGAAGAAAATAAGCACAAGTCAATGGTGTTTGCATCACAAGGATTTAGAAAGTCACAGCCTCTATGAGAACAAGAACAGAAAGCCATGGAAAGAGAACAGGCTAAGAGGTGGTGGTGGGTACAGAGGGATTTTATTAAGAAATTATGAAGGAAACCCAAAAATCAATGAAAGGCTTAGAAATCCACAATTGGTGGTAGTGAGATAAAATGTCAGAAATTCAAACTGATACAGTTTAGTACAAACTTTAGCGTACAAAGCTGCTGACTAAATCTCACATATAGCCATAGAAGTACAATTCCAAATAAATGCTTCCAAACCAAATTCAAATAATATTCAAAGAATCTTTGTCCTTTATTCAATAAGGCTTATTTCTCAAAGGCAAAAATCGGTTAAAATTAGTAAATCTTTTGCTGTAATATAACACAGTAATTGTCCCAATTAAAAGAAAACAATAATCTAGGATGCTAAAAGTGTATTTAATAAAATTAATTTCTGCTATTTTAATTAATAAAAAATTAAGAATAAGACACCTCATTAATATAATAGATTGTCTATCTCAAAGCAACAATGTAAATTATGCTTAACTGTGAAAAACTCACAAATTTCCTCATTAGATGAGAAGCAAATCCGCAATTCTAAGTATTTTTCACTAATATTACACTTCTTAAAGTTCCTGCTCCTTAAAAAAAATCAAAATTAGAAAGCAAGGAACAAACCGAAAAATGCATTCATCAAGCTTACCAAGGAAAGTATTGAGGTCTTTATAAAAATATTGTATATATCTTTAAGGAAAAATAGAGAAAAATAACAGAAATATAGGTGAGTGTTTTGACCAAACAAAATAAAGACCCCCAAAAAATTCTATTTGTCAGAAAATGTGAAAATATTTAATTTCACTAAACCAAAATAATGTAAGTTAAATAACAGTAATACTATTTTTTCACTTCCCAAATAGTCAAAGATCTTTTTAATTAAAATTCTGTAAAATTTTTGAGGAAACATATTTCTATTGGGGATGTCACGTGGACTGGTAATATTTGGAGTACAGTGTGACAAAGTGACAAAAGTCTTAAAAATTTCACACAATTTGAACTAAAATTCTACATCTAAAACTATCTTAAGGAAATAACCATGGGCACACAGAAAAAGAATGATTAAAAGGATGTATATCCCAGAATAATTTGCAATATAAAGAAATGGAAACAGTATAAAATTCCAACAATAGGTACTGGTTAAAGAAATCACAGGGCAATCATGAAATATCATTACAATGATATTGTTGCATAAAGATACATTTTAAAAGTAGGTAACCCAATACAATGATTTTATTACATTAGTGCGCATGTGTGTGTGCATGGACTGCATATGTGGGCATGTATGTATTAGTATGGCTGACAGTATACACCTCAAAATGTTGACTATCTCCTGGTTGTATTTAGGGAGTTTTATTGACTTCTGTTTTGTAGTTTTATATCATTTCTAAATTTTCACTTTCTCCTCTCTATTCCTCCCCTGGGAAATGTCACGTGAACTCGGAACTTGGAGTCTTACCTATAGACAACGATTCCTAAATCTACATCAAATTAAACTCTTTAACTTGCAAGGTGAAGTTTCGTTGGTCCAGTGGACACCGATGCCTGAATGTTCCATAGAAATCTCGAACTCAACATGTCCTCTCCATGCACAAAGAAGGGTTCCTTTCTCCTGTTTTCAAGATACATCAAATGTGGCACCATCATCTATCCCACTGTACAAGTCTGCATCTAGGAGCAATTTGATGCCTCCTTTCTGATCTATCATCTAGACCTATACCCTTCACTTCTGAATTATCTACCTACCTTGAAATCCTATTCCTCTAGCCTTGATTCAGATACTTCTGTCTGGATTATTGAAAAACAAGAGTTGTTTTAAGGTCTCTAGCTGAAGTTTCTCTTCTTTCAAACTCATTTTCTGACCTACCCTCAAAGCTATCTTTCTGAAATACTAATCCAATCATGTTTTAAAGCTTCCATTATTTTCCTTCTATCTATAAAGTTTAAATTTCTTTACATGTCCTTTGACTAATCAGTCCTATACTTCCAGCCACATGCCCTGCCACAACCCATCTCCTGCCTACTTCCTCAAACTACCTCTCACACTATGTTCTCACCGCAAGGATCTATCTGAAGGTTTTGGAACATACCATTCTTTCCTTATGTTTGCTATACCTGGAAGTTCTTAACAAATCTTTCTCATCTCCTAATATGTCTACCTGCACTTTTATCAGCCTTTCAAAATCCAGATAAAAGTTCACCTTCTCTTTGAAACTTTCTCAAATTCTTCTGCTGTGCAGAAAATATTAAATCCAACTCAATGATCCCACAACATTCCATTACACTAACCCCATCATAATTACAGTTAACTTATCTGGCTATATCCTCAACCTAAATGCAAGATACTCTATGGCAAAGATTGATTATTTTCTCCCTATTGATGATCAAAAAGTAACTATGAAACAAGTGGATGAAAGAATCAATAAACATATATGCCTTAATTTTCACTAGTTATATGTTCAACATACAGAATAAGTTCTAAGCCAAACACTGTTGTTATAGTAAATCCTTTTCTGCGATTGTGAAATGAAAACTCTTATAAATATTATATTTAAACTTATTTCACCAAATCCATATGGAGCCTCTATTATATATGAGGCATTGTGCTAGGGTTTTTACTTATACTATTTGGTGATACAACAAAACCATTAACTAAAAACAAATAAGCCAAAGCTAAAACAATGACAGAAGTATATCTTGGAAGAATATTCTGCAGTAACTGAGTTTTCTTACTTATATTGTAATACAAAATAAATCATATTTAGGATTCTAATATGTCTCATTTATTTTAAGTATTTACTCAGCCTTTACAGACTGAAATTCTAGCATTAAAAAAAAAATCTTGGCTCAAATAACATTTAGGCTATTTGTTACAGTCTAGCCAAATCGCAGAAGAACCAGAGGGTCAAAAAAGAACTTAATCTCAGATTTATGGTCACAGGGTTTTTCCACCCACATACATGCTTTTGTTATTAAACATGGACACAAATCATTTTCAAATGGACCCATAGGGACAGTACATCAAATTGGGAAATGGTGTGCACAGGAGTTGATGAGTAGCAGACTAAATTCAGACTGTAAAAAACAACAGAATAAATAGGCAAAAGACCAAACAGACTTCCAATAATGCTGAATTCCACTATTCATTCTATAGATACACAAGGAATAAAGAAAATCTGGATAGCAAAGAGTAAAGACATCAAAATGCAAATAAAAATGAAAAAGGGCCAAATTACATACCATTTTAAGCAAATTGTTAATTTGCTACAAGATAGCAAAATCACATTCAACTTGACTATTAATTTTGTTATGAATCAATGTATAAAGTGATTTCAGTTGACATGTTAAATACCTGTGCAATATGACCAAGGGCACTTAAAGTCAAAGATGTGATGGGACTTATTCATGTGCCTCATAATAGGAGGGGAAAGGAGAAAGTAAGATGATCTCAAATGATATTTGGACATCAGTTTTTGATTTTACAAATGACTGAGGCAAAAAATACAGCAGCACTTACTTAATAACACAGTTATCATAAACCAATGGGCAAAATCATTTGAAACATTCTCACTAAACTCAGGAAGAAGACAAGAATGCCCTCGCTTCTATGTGAGAAGTCTAGCTAATCTAATGAGGCAAGGAAGAGATCTAAGTATAATAAAAAATTATTCATATTTCAAAAGAAAGAATCAAATTGAAAGGAAATACTGGGAGATGTTGAGAGTGATGCATGGGAATAGTTTAACTGAAAAATTCTGTAGTAAGAGCTGACCAGTAATACTTAAAAATTCAACTGTGGTAGAGCTACATGACAAAATATACTTGAAAGGTAATTTTAGGAGAATTTTATTTTATGGGAAAATTCTCATTAAAATAAAATAATTAAATTAAATTAAAAATTATAGACTGTGGCTTTACTACATATTTACATATAATTATATATGTATTTACACATATACATAAAAAGAGTAAGAGACAAAACTATAATAATTACCATATTTTCCTATTTTATCTAAAACTATTAATGGGTATATTACTTCCATAAAAAGGAAAAGAAGCAAAAATTATTTTTAGAGAAACACTTGCAAATGGAAGTTAGTAAAGACTTTGAATGGTTACTCTCAAATTAAAGGTATTTGCACAGTTTCAAGATAAAAATTTAGGAAGGATGTTTTAACCACACTTGGTTGTCAATAAAAATTGGATATCTACTTTATTAGCTTAAACAAAGTGGGAAATGTATTGGAAATATATAGGAATATCTCTCCAAACCCAAGAGCAGGGAGAAGAACTGAGCCTCAAGAGGGAGTGGAACCAGGGGATGCCTGGGTGGCACAGTTGGCTAATCGTCCAACTCTTGGTTTCAGCTCAGGTCGGGTCGTTATCTCCCAAAGTCATGAGATGGAGACCTGTGTTGGGCTCTGAGCTCAGCATGGCATCTGCTTGAGATTCTCTCTCCCTCTGCCTCTCCCACTCATGCTCTCTCTCCCTTCTCTACAATAATAAAGGTTTTTTTTGTTTTGTTTTTGTTTTGTTTTTTAAAGAGAGGGACTGGAACCAGGAACAACCAAGCTGCAGGAACCAATGGCTACTCCCTCCAACTTTCCATCCACCTGTTTCCTTCTGGGGTCATGCTGTATCTTGTCTCAGTTTCTGTCAACACATCTTTGTTCACTCTTTACATTGATGGGATCCTCTGGTTCTCTGTGCAGTCTTAACTTTATATTCCCCACCTACTGGCGAAAAAAAAAAAATCTACTCTCGGAGCATTTTTGTGCCCTACTCCAAATTCCCAAGAGAAAGAATATAAATGATCCATCTCAACCTCTGAATTGCCACTCTCAATCCACACAGAAAGGGACAGCCTCTCTAGGTGGGCAAAGGACTGAGGATGGATGTGGTTCTCAGTGAAAATGATTGGTGATTGACACACACTATAGAAGAAATGAGCTACAAAGAAAGGAAAGAATTGAATGCTATGCTTGGACTTATCCAGGAGAAAAACAGTTTTGAAAATTTATCAGAGCAAACTGTCCTTCCAGAAAAGCATCAAATGCCAGGAAACAGTGTAGGTTTTTGGGAGAATTCAATTGTAAAATTTTTCCTCAGAAAGTAGAAAAATCTTGATTCAAAGCTGTCAGGAAAGAAACGATGTCTTTTTACTAGGTATATTCATAGTATCTATGAAGGAAAAATTTATCTGGAGCTTAGACAATATAAAGGACACAGATAATCTAACCACTACACTGCAAATATTTGGGCTTCAGGAACAATCTAACTTTTCAAAAACCCAGATATACTTCAAATCAAATGTACTGACACACGGAAACTCAAAGCGGGTGGAAGTTGAGAGGAGATTTTAAGTTCATGAACCTACTGTGTATTTTATTTGTTATAGTTATCCTAAATTTATCAAAAAACACATTTAATTGTGACATTTATTAGCATTCCAAATAAATGACACTTTGTTACGTTTTTTTTTTGTTTGTTTTGTTTTGTATTTTGGCTTGTATAAATGACCACATCAGTTAACATTCTAGAGCAAAAGATTCTGTTTTTCATATATTTAAAAAAACCCTGAAATTAAACCCCAAATGATCTAATGTTGAATAAGTTAGAAGACCTATTATACGTAAATACTTAAATTATCCATCAGTGACTCTAGTAATATTTACATATGTAATCATTCAAAAATGTTGACTTTTAAAATTATATTTAAAAACTATATTTGAGAATAATATAGCCTGGTAGATCAACCAATTCTTAATATGCTTGCCCTTACAGTAACAGTGTTTCCTAAATATGCACTGGATACATAAATAAATCTAACTCATTACCTAAGGTATTTAAAGAAAGGTTTTTCCAAGCATTGATGATTATGGAGCTGATTGCTAAAGCGAGGGTTCTTTTTACCTGAAGAAACTAGTATACTAGAGTAGTCATAGGGAGATTTTGTTTTTCTTTTGTGAAATGGGATGGCATATGAAAAAGAAAAACAGGAATATTATGACGCATGGGAATATTGTGTATCCCAGATTAAGAAAAACTGAATTTAGTTGGAAGACCAAGTTTTGTGCGGAGGTTTGGCATATAAATTTATAAATCTAAGTTTAGGCTATACGATAATTTGAAAGAAGGACTAGATGTACCTAGGACTAGAAAAATGAATTCTGTTGAGACATATTGTACTTTAATCAAGAGTGTGAAGTTGAGAACTGGTCACGGATTAGAGAAAGCTAAGAACACAGGAACTAGATAAATGAAGAGGACAGAGGTAGATGTGTTGCAAACAGAAAATGATCTTCCACTGTCTCAGTGCCTTGGTCTCTGCAATGGCTGGTAGACATATCTGTTAAGGCACATGAGGTGGGAGATGCAAGCCAATGAAAGTATATTGTACAAAAGTGGCATATGAGAGTCCTGGACTGAATGGGGATCAAGGGGGTGGGGGATAAGGGTGATCACTTGGGACTGGCAGGTGTTTAGAGAGTGTCCATTCAAATGACAGTCTCCAAATGTTCACTCCTCCTGCTCCTGCATCTGCTCCATGTGGCCTTCTGCTTAGTCACCACAGACCTAGTCCGCATTGCGGCTGCCTTTTCTGCCTCACGTCTTTGCAATGAACTTCAATGATGAGTATGTATCAGAGGACCCTGCACCTACCAGATCTTCAGACAATATAGCACAGGTAGTCCTACCTGGTGGTTAAGGATTCAGACTTTGGCTCAGACTGCCCGCATGTGGATTCCAGTACCTTGACTTACCAGCAGTATAACTTTGGTCAAGTTACTTACATTCTCTTTGTCTCGCTTCCCTCATCTGTACTTAGGGGATAATAATACTAACCTACTGGGGGAGACTTTGCTGTTGCAAGGATTTAATGAATTAATGACTTCATATGGGGAAAAGGGCTTAGAATGGTACCCGACGAGCAAGTAATCACTTATCACCATTGCTGGAATATGTCTGTCAAGTAGATAAACCAGACAATGGAACCAACATTTTGTTCAAAGCTGTGAATGAAAACAAATAATCCTATTTGTGGAGGCTGAGAGGATAGGTCAGGGGATTTGGGAAAATTACAACTCTCTAACCAATGACCATAGGATCCCACCAGAGCCAGGAAGGAGTAGATAATGCCCTGGGCAGAGGAACAGCAAAGTAACTACTTGACCTTTGCTGTTATGAGGATGACATTGCAAAGGGCAGTGTGGACAGTGATGTGGAGAGGGGATGTGAGTTCACAATTCAGATGCCTGCAGATTCCCTTCTGAACTCACTGCATGGAGTTCTCCACAGAGGTGCTGTGTGGTTGGCCTCCTTGATCAGATTTAGGGGGAAAAACGTAGGGAGTCACACCTGCCTGAGATTCTACTCATCACCTCCTATTGCTCCCTGGAGAAAGTGGTCTGAAGAGTGAATTGGCTGAAATTATTAAAATCCATCATTTGAAAAGTCAAGCATCCCCTAAACAGTCCTTTGAGAAGATGTCATGACCATCCTCGTTTTAGTTTGAAATCACAGAAGCACAATACTCTCTTTGATACACTAAAATTTAAAATGCTAAATATCCAAAGATATGTCTTTTCCAGAAACTCCAAGGTTATAATGAATATCATTTTCTATCCTGGAGCATACATAAAATCAAATAAGATGGGATCTCTGTCCTTGTCAAGCAGAGAGGAGACAGGCATCACCTCCACAACAAGTGCTACGATGGAACTACGTAAAATGTTTCCCTCTAATTCCCTTATTTAATCAGATATGTCCCTACAGTATTTCTCCACATTTTGGGAACATGTCAAATAGGTGAATACCGATTACTCTGCAAATCCCTGCAAAATTCTCTGTTGCTAGGACTTCAACAATGTCTGCCTACTAAATTCTGATAGTAGGTCTTATGCCTTGAAACTGTAGGAGAAAAAGGAAGTTTCGAAAGAGCAAAGAGTGAAAAGAAATAAAGAAAAAGCCACTGGGGCTTTCCAAGTTTGTGGACCAGCAGATGCTCGCCCTCTGTATGTTCTTTAGAGAATTCCCCACCTTTCCCCAGATCCCACTTCCAGGAGTCTACATAACTTCTGACTACTGGAGTTGTCTTGCTTAGTGGGCAACCAAGTGACTTAATTCCAGCTCCTTTCTGTGGTTCTCCTTCACTCACGGAAAAGTCACACCTCTTGGCTTTGCAATGTGCTGATAGGGCAGGCCATTCTGAGACTCCTTCTTGCCTCCAACAGCAGGCCCTGTCCACACCTCTCTGTTTGCACATCCCAGACTTCCAACTGCCAGCATCTGTATCTCTTCATCGGAGGGCTTGCTTTGGTGCCTGGAGACCACTCTGCCCACTCGCAGGGGAGGTGACAGAATTGGTACCCTCCTCGGAGCCCCTCTCAACAGTGACAGATGAGAGTTGGTTTCTAAGTGCCACAGATCCCTCTCAGTTGTGGTCATTCTAAGGCTTGAACTCTACACTGCCCCAGGCCCCCCCCACTCCCCGGTGGAGTTCAACACTAGTTACCTTTTCTGTTGTTGGTTCCCTTCCCTGTCTCGTGTCCTCAATGTTTACTAGGATCACCTCCCAAAGAAGCAAATTGCTCTTGAATCCTCATCTCAGGTTCTGCTGCTGGCGAACCCAAAACGGAGACATTGGCCGTGTCTCTGGCTTACTTCTTCTCCATGAAATCGGCAGAGAGAAAAATGAAAGCTTCTGCCCAAGTAAATTTCCAACCAGTATATAAAATGCTGGTCTCTTTGCGGAGTTGCTGGAAAGGAGAGCACTACGTGAGGGACAGAGAGATCTGCTTTCAGTATGAACACTGCTTTCCCCAAGAGATGCCTGCTCTATAGCTAAACTGTGGAAAGACCTGAGATGCCCTTCAACAGATGAATGGATAAAGAAGATGTGGTCCATATATACAATGGAATATTACTCAGCCATCAGAAGGGATGAATACCCAACTTTTACATCAACATGGATGGGACTGGAGGAGATTATGCCAAGTCAAATAAGTCAAGCAGAGAAAGTCAATTATCATACAGTTTCACTTATTTGTGGAACATAAGAAATAGCATGGAGGACATTAGGAGAAGGAAGGGAAAATTGAAGGGGGGGGAAATCAGAGGGAGAGACAAACCATGGAAGACTATGGAGTCTGAGAAACAAACTGCGGGTTTTAGAGGGGAGGGGGTAGGGGGATGGGTTAGCCCGGTGATGGGTATTAAGGAGGGCACGTACTGCATGGAGCACTGGGTGTTATACAAAAACAATGAAGCGTGGATCACTACATCAAAAACTAATGATGTACTGTACGGTGACTAACATAACATAATAAGATAAAAAAAAAAAAAAAGATTCCTGCTCTGCTTCTCTGTCTCTATTTATCTGTTGCTCCCAAATTCTCTCCTGGTATAGACTAGAGTTGGGTGCTGGGCAAGAGGTGAGGGGGGATTGATTGGGTAGGGTCTCTTCTGCAGTCTGTGAACTCTGAGCGAATATATCATTCTCAGTTATTGGTGGCTCTCTTTAAAATGTGCAATGATCAGTGTTCTTTAGGTTAAGCCATGGATCCTGGTGCCAAATCTGGGACAACAGCGAGTCCCACATAACATCCTGTTGCAGATGCGTATTTAAAATACAGATTTTCACTAATGACCAGATACAAAATGCCTAAACTTTGGTATCTTTATTGCTAGGAGATTCCAACAATAACTGCCTGAAATCATTACTTTTGAAGCAACATTTAAAAGCCAAGCATGCATATTTTGAAAGAAATCGTGACTAAAAAGAGAGCAATCTTGGCTAGAAACAGTAATGTGAAAAACACACAAAAATTGCTTAACTTCTTTCAAAGTGAATTTCAGATTCATTTGGAAAGGTAAAGCCTATAAAATAGGGTTAAAGTGACAAGGCTTGCAGATATGACCCAACTGGTGTAGGTCAAAATATGTGAGCCAAGTTGAGAGAAATGCCAGGATCAAAACACACCATCAAACAACACATTTGAATGTGCCTGAACATTCTCCATCAGCAACAGCAGGCAAACAGACGGTCTTTTACTGCACAGGACAAAAAAAAAAAAAAAAAAAACACAATAAAAAATGAAGCTTGAGAGTTAGAGAATTGAGGAAAATGGGTCCTTTGAGGCAATCGTTTCATTTACATGTGATAACACTAAAGGGTTAGAGTCCTTCTTCCTTGAGAATGTTCTTTGATGAGGATTACCCACAAGAGTGAGAGACACTGACAGGGCAGTGGGTCAGCGTCCCCTTCCGTGTGTGACAAGACAAAGGAGGGCCACATTCTCCTGACCTCTCAGCAAGGTGATGGAGCCAATTTCTTCTACCATCTGCAGCCTCAACACCCCGCTCTGCATCACATCATGGCCAGATGTCCAGGCTCCTCTCCTCAGTGAATAACCAGCTCACCAAGCAATGAAAAAAAAAAAAACCCACTATCTTGTGTGCAGAGTTGTATGTGAGTCTGGATTCTCAAGATCCAGTGTGGCACCGGGAGAGAGGAGAAGGCCAGCTGGAGTGAGTGCTTTTAACCCAGTATGATTCTCCAGCCCTTAGAGACAACGCTACAGCCTTGGGTACCTGATGAAGAAAAGACTAGAACTGTATCATTTCGATTCCTTGATAATCAGTGAAAGTGTCATTTTATTTCCTTTTTTAAAAGATTTATTTATTTGAGAGAGAGAGTGGGGGAGAGGGGCAGAGAGAGAGAGAATCTCAAGCCGACTCCCCACTGAGTAAGGAGCCCCACACAGGGCTCTAAGCTCATGACCCTGAGATCATGGCCTGAGCCGAAATCAAAAGCTGGACACTTAACTGACTGAGCCACCCAGGTGACCCTAAGGTGTCATTCTATTTCTTAAAGCAGAGCTGTATTGGAGAATAAAACACAATATTCTCCTGAATATTTAAGATAAAAGCTGAAACATAAAAGGATTTTCATACTTGAGCCCAATCACTTCAGGCTATGCTTCCAGATACCCTAAAGGCAGGTCTTCAATCACCTTTTACTTCCTACTATGCAGTACACGTTCATTGTAACCTACTTTTTTCAAAAGCAGTAGAAATGGATATACTTAAATAGGTAAATATACTACCTGTAGATAACTTCTGTTAATATTTTAAAATTTTTCTTCCCAGCTTTTTTTCTGTGTATATTTAATGAGATTGGACCTATGTTATATATGCAGTTCTACATACTGATGGTAAACACCCACAGAGAGTTTCAGCTCATTTAATGTTATTTGGCTGATTTATTATGTCATTAAATAGTTTTTTAAAATATGATTTTATTGACTATAATACATATCAGTGTAGATATAGTATTTTCTTAAATTGTCTTGAGTTGTTGGAACGTGGTGGTTACTGCCTCTAGTTTCTGTGTCGAGTGTCAGCCACCAGTTACTCCTTGGCCCCCTACACCACCATTTCTCACTCTTCTGAAGAAGAGCGTTTCCCCAGCTGCTCCTTCTCCCCTTCTCTTTAGCCTTTGGCTTCTGGGAAAGAGCACTCTCAGTTTTACAAAGGCAAGCTCCCATGTGCCCAGAACTGTCTACTCCTGGGGAGGCAAGTCCATTTAATTTCAAGATTCAATATTAGGAAGCTGTGCACCTAAGCCACATTCTCCACGAGCAGGGGACAAGAGCATGTCTGACTCTCCACCCACCTTTTATGGTGTATTCTAATTCAATTGATCTAGAACTCAGGAGAGGTAAAGAAAGGTATCATTTACTGAGCCCTCCCAAACCACAGCCAGATTGTTTCTAATTTTTTCCTATTTCAAGTAATGCTGGGATGAGTATACTTTTACAGAATCTTTGAGTATGTCTTAAGTTTGTATTTTATAAGAAATTCTTTGATTGGTAATTACTTAAAGTTTTTTTTACTTTGAAGACTCTGTAAACATACTGACAATTTACCATATTGCTCTGGAAACATGCTACCAAGTTTTAAATATAGAGATGTATTATGAATGTTCTACATTGAGAGGAAGAGCTTGAAGACATAAGAAAGAAGGGGGAAAGACTTGGGGGAAGGTCTTCCTTGGCTGAGGGCAGAGACCCTTACTCTAATACACATAAGGAAGTACGGATGCACTTGAGTTTAGAGGTGGAGCTAATGAAAATTTGAAAAAGTTCGTATCTGAAAAAATTAAAGTGTATGTATTTTAACCACATACATGTATATACATTTTAAAATATCATCTTTGAAATTAAAAAAAAAACCCTACATTTTGCATTAGCAGCTAATACAACCTATAACCAGGTGTGGCAGGATGGGCATTACACAATGAAGGCTATTAGGAGCGGTTCTGCAGGAATGAGGGAAATAGTGTGTCGAATGCATGTATCTCAAAATACATTTTATATACTCTAGCAGCAACTTACAGCTGGAAAAACGGCCAACTTGGACTTTACTTATTCAGTGACTGAGTAAATTTACTAAGTAAACTAACTTTAGTGAAGTTAGTTACTAGTAAAGTTAGTTTTAGTAAGGTTAGTTTACTTAGTAAATGATTCAATCATGGAATAGGTCCTGCAACGAACTTGCTTTAAAATGTTTCTCTCTACTAATAGTGTGTAAGGTATTTTTTCCTTAACTTTGGATTACATGTATTCACATCTAGAAACAAGGTCGCTAGCACCACTGCAACATATATAATAATGAGAATCTATCCTCAAGTGTACAGCTTTCATGATCCCTGCAGCTCTGAAAGAAATATATGCTCTGAATTCGAAAAATCTTTATTGCTTAACTCTTCACATAAATAAAACAGCAACGCTTGGACGACCTCATGAGAAGGACAGATAGCAAAGAAGATGCATACTTTAAGAATCTTTTTATGAAGGGCGCCTGGGTGGCTCAGTCAGTTAAGCGACTGCCTTCGGCTCAGTTCATGATCCTGGAGTCCCTGGATTGAGTCCCGCATCGGGCTCCCTGCTCGGCAGGGAGTCTGCTTCTCCCTCTGACCCTCCCCCCTCTCATGTGCTCTCTCTCATTCTCTCTCTCTCAAATAAATAAATAAAATCTTTAAAAAAAATCTTTTTATGAAGATTGATAAGAAAATATACCTACTAATGTGTTGCAGATTTCACCTTCTGACCACTATCATTCAAGTGAAGCACTGTAACACATCCAACATACATCATCAGCTCTCAGAGTTTTCCCTATCCACAACTGGCCTCCAAAGCAGAGCAGGTTACTGTATGTAAGCAGAGTCTACGCCAGAAATCCATTCTTCATATGGCCCGGGGAGCTTTAGAGAACAGTCTCAAAAATCAGGGAAAGGCAGACACAATACAGAACAGGAAATTCCTTGTAATGGAGAGGTCTCTTAACCTGACAGCTTACTCTAGAAAAGCCAAAGAAGCACCATGTTTTCCTGAGAAACGTTAACTTGCGTTTACTAAATTAATGACAAAAAATATTGATTTTATTTGGTAGTATGCATCTTCCCCCCATCACTTTCAGTATAATATTTTATTTGGGAGTGGATGCCATATTATTTAGAAACTTCTGGCTCCTGGGAAACGAACATAAGTAGTTTTTGTTGCCAAAATTTAAATGGATTGCTCTGGAACTTTGATAGTTTTTATTAAAAGATGTTTAATGGAGCACAAGGGCAAAGATGTTTCAGTTAGGCAAGGCCTCAGTCTTCCATCTTGAGCTGAGTCGGGCCAGTGCCATTTGAGGAAGAAATGAAGTGGGATTTCCAAAATTCCCCTGGTTAGACGCAGGCTCTTCCTGACACTGGTATGGCAAAGACTGCTTCTTACTTCCTCAGCATCCATCCTCTCCTCCCTCTTCAAGGATGGGCATGAGCCCAAGTGGTCCCAAATGAGATCTACATGGAAGTATTATGTGGATGGCCACAGAGTCTCCTAAAAGAATGATGTGACTGTCTTTGCCTTGTCCTCATCCCTGGGGTCCAGCATAAGCCCCTGATGTTTGGAGGCTCCAACAGCCATCTTAGACCACTGAGGTGACCTGAAGATGGTGGAGCAGAGAGCTGAAGGAGAGACTCCGGATCCCTGAAGACATCACAGACCTGCCATATTAGAGTTTTCTAACAATTTTTTCAAAGATTTTATTTATTCATTTGTCAGAGAAAGAGAGAGCACAAGCAGGGGGAGTGGGAGGTAGAGAGAGAAGCAGGCTCCCCACTGAGCAAGAAGCCCGATGCAGGACTCGATCTCAGGACCCCGGGATCATGATCTGAGCTGAAGGCAGACGTTTAACTGACTAAGCCATCCAGGCTCTCCTCTAATAATTTTCAAAACAGTTTGAGACAGAAATAAATGCTTATTGTGTTTAAGCCAGTGGTACTTTAGATTTTTCAATTACAGCCAGCTAAACCTACTCCTAGCTAATTCAGTGGTAAAAAGGAAGCTCAGAAGATAAACTAGAAGGGATTATACCACTTCAGGCTCTGCCCATGATTGATCTATGTCAGACCATGGAGTAGCAATCAAGGACAATGAAAGAAAATTCCATGAGCCAGGTGGGGACTCTGATGAGTTGAGACAAATCACACCCAGAATTGCTACATATTCCAATTTGTCAAGGGTAAGACAAAAAGTCAGATTTTTTTAAAAAAAATGCAATTTTCTGATTTTAAAGTATCTGCTAGAATTAGAAAATATATTGTATGGGAGGGGTGGGAGAGAGAAAAAAGAGAATATATTGTATATATATAAACACACACAAACATGCACGTATATACATATGTCTAATTGACATGTATCCATTGAATGAAAAGGCCTGAAGACCATGGTTTATGTCTTCTGGGCTAGAGTGTTTGGCTTTATGTCTTAATGTAACACTTCTGCAGCTCTAGAAATGGAATCTTCGACTTCTCCCTAGCTTTTGATATAACTCAAGACATGGAGGTAACATGGTCAAATGTAGGAAATGGTGGGCAGGGGAGGAAAAAGACAAGATGACAAGTCAGAAGACTGGACTGACTCTGTCTGTGGCATTTACTTAGCTTTGTGACTAGCATTTAGTTAAATAACTTCTTCTAGAATCTGATGCTGTTCCTATAAAACTTGAATCTTCAGAACTGATTCTGTAAAATCTTAATATGAAAGCACTGTAAGTTATAAATCACTTCACAAATTAAAGGCATATCTGATCAAGAATGAATACATTTAATAATTCCATGGCCGCTATGAAGAGAGATCCTCTCTGAGCCAGGAGGACATGGCAGGGGGTAGGGGATGGGAGAGACTTTCCTATCCTTTGACCACAGAAATGAAGCAGGACAGAATAGTCCAACCTCTCTCTGTGTCTAGGCAGTCAAGTCTTTGACCAAGAGTTCTCATGATACATTTCAACCAAACATAACAGACTACTGGCAGCCAATAATGATAACAGAAGCAGTAGGTGTACGTTCTTATTAGTCTGCTTTATGCACTGAGGACTCTTTCAATTCATTCATTCATTCGCACTTCTATAGTTTGGATGGGATGACAAAACAAGTTCCTACATAAGACTAAGGCAAAAGGAGAATTGTTTAAAAGCCTAAGCAGCACAAAAGAGAGAACATTTCCAGAGAGACATTTAGAAGTGTATCTTTTCAGTATTGAAACAAATTAGCTTCTGCATCAGTGAGCAATTCTTGAGACCTCTAAGTCATGCTCCGAGTTTGGATCAACTGAATCCACTGTAGATTGTATGACTCCCCTTCAATCCTTTCCCCTAAGAAAGGAAAACTCAAATCTTCCTATTCCTTCAGCATTTGGGCCATCAGAAAGCCTGCTAGAAAATGCACAACGGCTATAATTGGTCTACCGTATGATAACAAAATGGCCCTAATTTTATTCGTCAGGGTTTTAATCTAGTGTCATCTCACACATCTCCAGATTTTATTAGAAAACTTAAAAACAGATCCTTTCTTCCCATAAGGCTGAGAGAGCAGATTTGTCTCCTCGTAAAGGTGTGAATACGTACTAGTGTGGACATATCACAGTGATGCTCTTTCCCTAAAGCCAGCAAGAGCTGCTGCCCATCTCTTCCCAGTCTCCTGGCCATCTAAAGCTCAAATTTTTGGTGAGACAGCACATTCCTCACCAGAGGATCATATTTCTGGAACTGTGGAACGATGGAGAAAAGCAGAACTTTTTTTCAAAGGAAGCTTCATGCTGTTTGTTTAATAGATATTTAGCAAAAGTGAAGTAGGAATGAGGGGCTCTGCTTGTATAACGACTTGAAATGCTGAAGAGGTGGACAGCCTTGCATTCATAGCGTGGCCAATCCAAAAGATGCAGTTTAGGAAAGGCAATTTATAAATACATGGTGGAGAGAAAAACTAAGAAGAAAAGTTGTTATGAAAAAGTCACTCCTTGGAAAGGAAAATCTGAAGAGCTTTCTGTTTATTTTGTAAAAGGTTTTCATGTAAGTTCAAGGTGCTAAATCTTCTCCCATTCTACTGACTGTGTTTCTGGAAGGACCTGTGCTAACTACAGATTCACTGCTTTAGTCTTTGCACTCTTTGATGAGCACTGGCGGATAATGTCTAAAAAGAAAAGATCTACAGTGCAGTTTATCCATTGAAATAAAATGTGATATACTCCCCATCAAGCTGTACAATTCTGACACTGAATAAAAAAATAAAGCCCACTGTTATCTTTTTTGTTTAGTCAATCATATGTGCTGAAAGCTAACAGCAAATTTCATGCTGGCAAAGGAAATTCTACATCTTGAGATTTTTTACATAAGAGGAGTAAGGTGTGTGGATTGTGAGGGGTGGTCATGGACTTGCAAACACGTATCTATGTCTATGTTATTGTGCCTTGTGTATTTGTCTGCCTGTGTTTGTGCCTGTGTATAGTGTGTGGACATTCGTTTCAAGTGGAAAAGTTTTGAAAAACTAATTTTTCTGGGGAAAGTAATTAACAACCTCAAAAATATCCCTGTGATTTTCAATTTCCCAGCTCACAAACACAGTCCGTTCCAATAATACCATTCTGCACACACATGGGAATCTGATGAACTGTCTCATTTCCCTGATGAAATGTATTAAGTTTCATATCCAAACTCAAGCTACACAGCTTACAATCTTCAAACTAATTCTGCAATGAAACAGGCTTGCCTGATCCCCATGCAGAAACCCATATGCAAATTTCCACTAATGTCATTTTTAAACATCACTCCTCTTCTATCAATTTTCTCCCAATACCATATTTTAATTACACCTAAGAATGCTCATCAGAGGTTCCGTAAAGACACGTAAGTTTCCAGGTTAGCCGGGGACTGGGTCCAGCTGACCCTCTCCTGCACCTTCACATAATCCAAATGAGAAAAGAAAAATAAAATCAAAGGGAAGTTCAATGAACACCAACTTTTGAGAAGTCTCGCCTTGTTAGGTTACAAATGGATCCAGACTGAAGAACAGCACAGGGAACCTTGCTGGCAATTTCACTTTCCAAGACAGGATATAGTATTTGGAAGGAGAAAGCTGAAGACAGAGTAGGTCTTGAGGCGAGCAGTGTGTACTCGATTCATTACCCATTTAACTGTTTTGGATCAACGTACTTAGAGGCCCCAGGCAAACCTGGCCAATCCAAACAGAGGAGCTGGTATATGGCAAGTTTTTCCCTGATGCAGCAGGGTTCTTCTCAGATGGAGTGGGTGGTGACATCAGGAATAAGGCCAGCCCTAGGACCTCATGAGTACTTGGAATGGGGGCCAACAGAGAACCGGATCTGCAAAACTGAACCCTGCCTGGTAAAACAGTTCAATAAAAGGGGGGCATCTTTAAGGAGTTACTTCATCTCCTAGAGGCAAAAGCTTTTCAAACTTCATAGGAAATGAAAAAAGCACAAATGAAAAGAAACATAGATTCAATCAATTGATAAAATGCTAGATGTTGTCACCATGAAGAAATTCAGAAGGCAATTTAGAAACACCTAGAAAAACTACTTGCCTCATACTTAGCAGCAGGAAGGTTAATGCCATTAAGAAGCAAAGAACAGGGCACCTGGGTGGCTCAGTGGTTAAGTGACTGCCTTCGGCTCAGGTCATGATCCCAGAGTCCTTGGATCAAGTCCCACATCAGGATCCCTGCTCAGCGGGGAGTCTGCTTCTCCCTCTGACCCTCTCCCCTCTCATGCTCTCTCACTCTCTCAAATAAATAAATAAAATCTTAAAAAAAAATGCAAAGAGCATTTGCTAATCAGTAAGAAAAAGAAGCACCCTCAAATAAAAAATGGATAATAATCCCAAAATATTTTAATGGATATCCAAAAAAGCAGAGCTATATATGGTCAGTAATATATGAAAAGTGTTCAGCCTCACTAGGAAATGCAATTCCAAATGGGACTCTACTTTTCACATATAAAGTGGGGGGGGCTGGGGGGTGTTCAAGTGACACTAAGCTATGTTGGCTGCATCCTAAGTACTGATCCAGGCGCTGCACATAGGAGTGCAATTTGGTGCTGATTTTCTGCAGGACAACTTGGCACATGTACCAAAGGCTTTAAAAAATGGGCATACTCTTTGATGCAATAATAGCTGCCACTTTAGAAATTTGCATTGAGGAAATTATTAAAGATATGAAGAAAAATTTAGTCACATGGTGTTGTTTATAATAGCCTAAATACATAATAATGGGTATTTACATGATAAAATAAAGGCATATTCTACAGTGGAATACTATGTGACTGTGAAAAATGATAAAGTAAAGGTGTATTTCTTATTATGGAGAAAGACTGAAAATATGGTGGAAAAGAAAGTCAAGTTAGAAAAGAGAATGTACAATATAATCCTCTTTTGGGCAAACACTGTTTATGCATGCACAAAAACATACCTATTATTTAAACAACTGCAAAAACTCAAGAAAGGTGTATATCACAATATTACAGTGTATTTACAGGTAATTTGTCTGATTATTTTCTATAAACCATTTATTATCAGTAAAATAAAATGTATTTAAAAAGAAAAAATGAATCAAATAGACTTTGGCAAGAATCTAGATACAGAAGATATATTCAGAAAATCAACAATGTTTCTGTACAATAAGAATAACCATTTACAATTGAATTTGAAAAGGTGCTATTCATGGTAGCGATACTGAATAGAATATAGTTAGGCCTAAATTTGGAACTATATGCAGGGCTTAATTACTAGAAATCTACAACTTTACTGAAAGAACTGGTTATATATAGACATATTTTTGACTTGGGGGGAACTATTATTATAAAATATAAGTAATCCACAATTTAATTTGATATTTTCTCTATTGAAATCAAAATCCTGGTTGCTTTCATTTGAAATATGTGAAAATGAATTAAAAATTCATATTAAGTAATAAATACATAAGAATTGATTTCAAAGGGATAAGAAAAAGGGAGAATTTGCACTGCCAGATATTTAAATATATTGTAAAGTTATAATTAAATTGCTTTTGCAAAGCTTAAAAATAATAAACAGATAAGACAAATTAATAGAAAGTCAGAAGATCAAATACCCATAAGCATTTAGTGGATGATAAAAGTGGCATTCGATTAAATTGGAAAAGGATGGATAGCTTTCAAGCAAATGATACGAGGACAACTTGTTAACTATTTACTAAAAAATAAAATAGATATCTACGTCATACCATACACTAAAATAAGTTCCAGATGAATTATACTGTTAAATGGAAAACCATTTCTCCAATTTGGGAAATGAAAAGGCCATTCTAAGAATATAAGCAAATATGGGATCTTAAGGTCAATGTTTAATAGATTTGAATATGTTACATCATATAACAACACTGCAATAAACAAAAGTAAAAGGCAGTGACCTGGAAAAACATTTGCAGCACATACAAATAGGAGTTACTAGTCTTACTATATAAAGAGCTTTTACAAATCAATAAGGAAAAAAAAACTAACATATATTGTCAGTGCAAAATGGGCAAAAATTATGACCAGGTAAGTATCAAAGGAAAAATACAAATGCCCAGTAAATGTACTGAAAAATATTCATCCTCAATAAAACTAAAAATGTGAATTTGCTGAAATGATACCTCTATTCAACTATGAAATTGGCAAAGATATTTAAAATAATAGTACACGTTATTGGTGACCATATGGCAAACTTAACTGCTGTGATACTCTGCTGGTGGGAATGTAAATTTGCATGACCCTCCAAGGGAGAATTGGACAATGTGTATCAAGAAGCTTACAAATGTTCATATTCTTAAATCAGGAACCTCTTAGAAATTCTTCCTAAGGAAGTAATCAACAGGGTGCACAAATATTTGTGTTTACCATAACTTAGTTAATAAAAACCCTAAGTGTCCAATAACAGGTGACAGGTAAATTAAATGACGGTGTATGTATTCAATGGAATAGTATGCAGCTAGTGTAGATATCTAATAGCTATATTAGATGTATAATATACTAGTGTAGATAATTTTTGATATAACAAATGAAAAATGTAGGCTACAAAACAGCAAGACACCACTTTGGTGAAAAGTATGCACATATGCATATTGAGCGACTGTTCAACAACATGTAAACAGTGGTTTTTTAAGGGTGATGGGGTCATAGTCCCCCCCCTTTTTCCTCCTTTCTGTTTCATTCATTCCACAGATACTGGCATGCTGGTATGTGTCAGACATTTCTGTGTGTTCCAAATTTTCTTCAACTGAATATGTGTTACTTGGTAATCAGAAAAAGTTAAATTATGTAAAAGTCCATCCTCTAAAACGGACTTCCTCTTCTAGATGCTAAAAATCCTATAAAGGTCTCAGTAAAAATAAGAAACGCATGCAGTGAAATGCGTATCAAAAGCATACAGTAACACAAAAAGGAATTGAGGAACTCTTCAGTTCGCTCTACGTCTTACCTTTAGAGACACTTCATAACACACACTCACTCACCTGTTCCAGCTCGGACACGGTCTGTCCCTACACGTGTGAACGTGGACCGCATCTTAAGGACCCCTTCCTAAGACGGCCCTCAAAGGAGACCACTCTGAGGAGCCTGCCATCTCGCTAAGCGGTTAAAATCCATCACCCGCCGGGACCCTCTCAACAATAGGAAGGTAGGTATGACTGATTCTGTGCACTGGGACCTGACGTGGGCAGGCTGCGGCTTGCCCGAGGGTGAACCCCGGGTTGGAGGTGAGCCCGCAGCAAAGGATGGGCAGGGCCCTGGGACGAGGGCCGGAGCCGGGAGGGGCGGGCGCCTTACCGCGGCTTGCTGGAAGGCGCCCTTGGTGTAGGTGCCGCCGCCGCGGTAGGTGATGGCCGGGATCTCGCGGCTGAGCAGCGCGCACTTGTGCTGGTGCGCGCGGCGGTGGGAGATGTAATCGACGCGCGGCACCACGTTGTTCTTGGACGAGAAGGTCACGATGGCCACGCGCGTGGCCGTGGGCACCACGGGGAAGTCGGACAGCAGCTTGCGGACGAACTTGAGCTCGCTGAGGAAGTTGGCTTGGCCCACGCTGGACGACTCGTCCACCAGGAAGACGAGCTCCAGGCGCTCGCTGAGCTCCCGCAGCAGCCGCACGCGCCGCCGGAACGCCTGGCCCAGCCGCTCCACTTTGCTCTCCGCCGCGTCCTCGCCGGGCGCGGGCGGCGCGGGCAGCCGCCCCGGGGCTCCGGGCGCGGTCTCGGGGAAGAGGCGGAAGCTGAAATTGCGCGACGGGGACATCTGCTGAAAGGTCGCCCAGCCCGAAACGAGCGCCAGACCCCAGCAACAAAAGGCCAGGCGCGGCCACATCGCGCTGGAGACGGAGCGGCCGGCCCGCAGCGCAGGCGTCGGCCCCGGCGCGGAGAGACGCTCGGCCGCCCGGCTCGCGAAGGGGAGTGCGCGGCGCGGGCGCGGGCGCGGGGCGGCGGTCGGAGCCTAGGCGCCCTCCTAGCCCAGCCTGGGGACACGAGCGGACTCCCGCGGCTCCGGGGCTCGCAGGGAAAGGCGCGCGCTCTCTACCCCTCGCGCTCTCGCCTTTTTTCTTCCCTCTCTCCTCCTCCCTCTCTCCCTGAAGCCTATAAAATGTTTGAAGGAAAGGGGGCAGTCAAGAAAAATCTCCCGCGTCCCTCCTTCTCCCTCTCTTCCTCCTCTCTCTGTCTCTCCCGCTCCCCTCTCCTCTCTCCTTCCTCTATCTCTGCCTCTATCTCTCTCCTCCCCCTCTCATTCTCCTCCCGGGATCAGGCCAGGATCTCCACTCGGAGATTCCATGACACCAGAACCCCGCGTCTGTCAGGCTGTCAACATTCCCGCAGCAAGCGCACCAGCGCCGAAGCCCTGATTGATCCCATATGTCTGGCAGGAGCTGCAGAGGAATTCACTGGAGATGGATCCAGATACCGAGAGTGCCACAGTAATTGGAAACACTTTGTAGAGGAAAACACACACGGACTGGCCAGCGAGTTGAAAGCATCCTTTGAAAACTGCTTGCTCACCTTTTGTGTCTCTTTTTACCCCCTCCGGTGCCCCCACAACCCTCACCAAATAGATGTTTGACTTTCCTGGTGGGGATTTCTGATCAGTGGTGTGTGTGTGTGTGTGTGTGTAGATTGTTCAGGGCCCCCTCAGACCACACCATGTAGGGATTGCATCTACCCCTACGCATCGCATGGGGATGATTTGTCCTGCTGCTTCACCCATGCATTTATTTATTCACTCGTTTGTTCACTCCTTCATTCATTCAACAAATATCTTTGAGCACCTATTATGTGCCAGGACACCAAGAATATAATGAGGGACAAAAATTGCCATGGATCTTGTCCCCAGGGAACTTACAGGGTAACAAGTGAGGTGACCATTAGCCAGATATTCCACAAACGATATATATAATTATAGCCCTCAATGCTAAGTTCTATGAAGGAGATCTTAGGTAGACAGACTTGACCTTGAAGAGGTCAGGGAAACCTCCTCTAAGAACGTCTGTGTTGGAGTGGTCTTTATCTCAAGTCCCTTCTCATGTGTTTGTTTCAAAAGGCAAGACCCATAGAGGTGTATTTCCTTGACGTTGAGTGGTACCTGGCACATAGCTATTGTGAAACACAAGTTGCCACCTGGGTGTCGTTTTTCCAAAGCAAGATCCCAAAAGTAAAAGCACACTTTGCATTAGAGGCAAGGACCTCGGTTAAAATATTCCAGCTAGGAGTCAGGAGTCTTGTGTAGAAAGGCCCCTGCAGTTACTAAACCACCAAAACTAAGTTACTTCCAATCCTTGGCATCAGTTTCTGCATCTATTTCACGATGGAATTCAGTGATCTTCAAGTTTCCTCTATCTCTAGTATCAGATGATTTAATTCCATCTATATTTAATGGAATTCCTTCACTGAGTAATATCACAGTGTATTGGTTGAAATGTTAGGCTTCTGGAATCAGTTTGCCTGGGATGAAATCTCAGCTCTGCCACTCACTAATTGTATGACCTTGACATCAGTTTGCTTATCTGTAAAATGGAGTAATAATAATAGTCTGGTACGGTGACTGTGACGACTTATTCACAGAAACCTAAAGTTCTTAGGACAGGGCCTAGAATATAATGTGTCTTTTATAAATGCTGATTCTATCATCACCACCTTCAATCATGAACGTTCTTCAAACTCTTATTTTTCTACAATATTTATTGACCACCTATCATATGCCAGAATGTTAGATCCTGAGGTTTTCAATTGACTAAGACTCAGTTCCAATCCTCCAGAAGTTCAAAGGATATCAGAAGAGAATATAATTTGCAAACATTTACAAAGCAGTAAGATGACTGTAGGAATGGAGAAGGGGGAGCAAGAAGGAGAAAAGTCTAAATCCTCCTGGGGAATGAGCAAGACCTTGTTTGAGCTGAGACTTTAAAAAAAAGAGAGAGTTTTTCCAAATTTTATCTACTCTGTGTTATTTCAAACACATCATTAAGAGCTAACATTTCAGGACTTGAATGTGCCAGGCACCATGGCAACTACGATGTGTACTAGCTCATGTGTACTCCACAAAACTCCAGGGAGGTAGACAATTGCTCTAGGACTCTTTGGTTGCAAGCAATAGGCACCCAACTTCTCATTTAAACAAAAGGGGATTTCTTGGCTCACATAACTAAACTGGGGAAAGGGCAGGGGTGGAGCTGGTCTCAAAAAGTCTTGGAAAGGAAATCAAGAACTACCTAGATCTTCCATTTTTCTCTCCCTTATGCTTCTCTTTGCATGTTAGATTTGGTCTCTACTTTCAGATTTATGATCCGAGAAGGAAAGACTCTTCTCCTTAAGTTTATTTTATTATTTTTTTTTATTCTTATGTTAATCCCCATACATTACATCATTAGTTTTAGATGAAGTGTTCCATGATTCATTGTTTATGCATAACACCCAGTGCTCCATGCAGAACGTGCCCTCCTCAATACCCACCACCAGGCTAACCCATCCTCCCACCCCCCTCCCCTCTAGAACCCTGTTTGTTTTTCAGAGTCCATCGTCTCTCATGGTTCGTCTACCCCTCCGATTTCCCCCGCCTCATTCTTCCCCCCCCGCTACCTTCTTCTTCTTCTTCTTTTTTTTTCTTAACATATATTGCATTATTTGTTTCAGAGGTACAGATCTGAGATTTCTTCTCCTTAAGTGTAAAAAGTTATCAAAACAAAACCCACCATGACCTTAAAGAAGGACTCCACTAGAGCAGGCATGGGTTATATGCCCATCCCTTAGCCCACTCTGTGATTGAGGGGATGGGCCATCATAATTGTCCTAAGTGAGCTCATACGCTCACTGTGGCAGAGACTCCTAGTCACCTACCTACCATATCTGGTCTCACCTCCTTCAAGTTCCTGGAAAATCAAGCTCCTGAGTATATGATGTTGAAATAAAGACTACATATCCCAGCTACCCTTGCAGCTAGATGTGGCCATATGACTAGGTTCTGGGTTTTGTGTGGCAGTTTCCAGATCTCTTTAAAAGATAGCTGCTATCTTTTATCTGTTGTCTCTTCCTTTCACCCCCTAATCCGTCTTTCTACCTGGAACATGATTATGGCAGCAGAACTCTAGTAGCCATCTTGGACCGTGAGAATAAGGTCACATTCTAGCAATGGGTGAGTAACAAGCTGGAAGGAGCCTGACTTCCTGCAGACTTGGTGGAGCAGAACCACCATACTCATCTCAGATTTCCCATCTACCCACTTTGATACTGACTTTTCTGTCCCATTCAGCTAAACTTGATCCTGACTAATAAACCCAAACCTGTAGCCAGAGGCTATCTTTCAATACATGCTTTGCTTTACCTGAGTGCTGTGACAGAAAAAAGGAGAACATAAGGAATTGTTCAAGGGCTCCTAAAGTTGTCCCCAAAGGTGACACACATCACTTCTGCTCCATTTCATTGGCCAAAGAAAGTTATATGGCCATCTCTAATTCCAAAGGGAATAGGGAAATACACTCCTACCATATTCCCAGGAAGCAGAAAGCTGGAAATACTTGATGAATAGAACAAATAATTATCAAATGGAGTCACATGACAATGAGAAGACAGTTGAGTTCACAATGCAAAGTGGGGGGAGGGGGATAAAAAAAGCAAAGGAATGATAAAAGCCTGGAAAGCTTAGCCTACCCTAAAATTTAGGAGGTTCCTACAGGACAGAGTTATAAATCAGTTTCTACAAGGGCTTTCTGATCTTTAGTTTGGGACAGTAAATTTACCTGATGCCTGCCATATTTACATATAACCATGGTAAATTATGTAACAGTGCCCAATTCTAACAGGGGTTTTAATTAAGCACCCGTGGGGATTAGGTTATAGTCTTCTACCTTTTTCATCCCAGCCCATCTTGGAATCCTTATCTTTCTTTGCATTAAAAAACACTGGATTAAATCAAAATATAGTTATTAAAATATTTATAAAAACTAAATGTGTCATAGGGGCGCCTGGGTTGGTCAGTCAGTTAAGCATCTGACTCTTGATTTCAGCTCAGGTTGTGATCTCAGGGTCATGAGATCAGCCCCATGTGGGGCTCCGTGCTGGGCGTGGACTCTGCTTATGATCCTCTCCCTCTCTCTCTGCCCCTCCCCCACCCCTGCTCATACACACGTGCACTCTCTCTCAAAAAAGAAAAAGAAAAACAACAAAACCTAAATATGTCATATAGTAATACACATACTTTTTCATGATCACATTAGATAAAACCATCTATCAACTGTTCCAGTAAATGCCTTATTTTCAAAGCAGTGATGAAGGCTTTTTGAGGTATTTGGCATGGGCCTAGGCACATTTAAAGCTCCCTGGATAATTCCGACACATGCCCTCAGGGTGAGCGCATAAGCCAATATGTCATCGTGTACTTGCAATGGGCTAACAGTCAGGACTACGTTCATCATCCTCATGGTAAGACAGTGGGGATGTAGAGAACATTATTAAGACTGCAGCACCAATCTCAGCACTACGCTGCAGAGCTAGCTAGCGTACTATACTCTCTAGTCTAAAGCAGTGGTTCTTAATGGGGGTTGACTTTGCCGGGAACATTGGGCAAAATTTGGAAATATTCGGGGGGAGAGCAGTGTTACCAGTTATCTAGTGTACAGGCCAGAAATGCAACCAAACATCCTAGAATTCACCGGAGAGCCCCCACCACAAAGAATCATCCAGACCAACATGTCCATAGCACCAAGGCTCAGAAACCCTGGCTTAACCTACAATAAATGACAGACACAGAAAATGATAAACTTTCACGATACCCAAAAACTAAGACTGAGAAGCAACCAAAAGGCACTGAAGTGGAAACTAGAGCTAAACTGAGGGGGAAAAATTACATATTTAAAATATCCAGGATACAATTAAAAATTACCATATAAAAAAAGAAATCACAACTTGCATTGGAAAAGATGGTAGATATTATGATTATATAATTGGAATTATATCACAAAGACTTTAAAGAAGATATCATACAAATGTCACAACAATTATAAACACTCTTGAAACAAATGGAAAAATAGATTGATGAGACATCAGGAATTAAGTCAGGTAAATGGAAGTAGAGCAGGAAATTTTTTTGGATTCCATGTATGCTGGGAATGGTGTCATGTTTTAAAATCTGTAACAGTGTTAGCGAATCACAGGACAGGCAGTAATGACAGGAGGAAGATGCCCCCTTGTGACTGCATTCTATAAGAGTATCTTTTTGTTGTAAGTTTAACAAAGATAAGATAGTCTCCCACATACAGAGGTTGGAAAAGTAAACCACCCTGTATGTGTCTTTAAGTAGAATTACCTGAAGATGGCGTTTAGGATAGAAAAGCCCTGGCAGTAGACATTGCAAACAATTAAAAAGCTGTATGTGTAAGTAAACGTTGCAAATCTAGTTACAATACTATATACAGATTGAAAAAAATTTAAATGCACATTTTTTATGTGTTTTATCTCATTTAATCCTGCCATAAATCCTGCAATAAATATCATGGTCACTCCAGTTTTGTAGGTGAAGTAATAGAACTTATAAAGGTGCCCTCACAGAATCTAGAAATATGAATGGTTTGTTGCATTACCTTTTGATACATGACATGTTCAACGTGCTGTGCTTTGGCAGGAGTGCAATCTTGCAGTGAGGTGGCACATTAAGGTATCATTTGTGTCAATCTCTGCATTCCTATCTATGATTTCTGCCCTCAGATAAGTTAGTATATGATTTCCACAGGATAAACCTGAGCCTTTAACAGGCACCAGAGGAAGGAATCAAAGGAGTTCTGATCTGGTAGTCACCTCCACACAACCCCATCAGCCAATCCGGTTCTGGAAATTATCCAACGAGTCCCTTGGGGTGGTGTGCCAGCCTGTTGGAACCGCTCCAGGCACCCCGCCCCAAGTCTGTCATGTGCGGGCACTAACAGGTCATTTGACATGATGAAATTCATCTCTTCAGACATGTAGCTTCAAAGAAAATGGCCCCAAGACATGAGCTTTGCACAGGTCACATCACACCATCACCCTTGCCTTGTGTTTGGGTGGCTGAAGTCCAGTGGAAGTTGTCTCCTGACCCAACACAGTATCTACTATTTGTTGGCCTCCTTGGTCAAATGAAAAGTAGCGTGGTCTCAAAACAACCTTGGGAAAAGCAGGTGTTTTTTATCCAGGAGACCCGAGCACCAGGAGCACATTTCCAAACAACAATTGGGGTTATCCTTGGCTAAACTTCGCAGGATTTGCATCTTGAACTGGCGAAAGGCACATGTGTTGAGAATTTTACATGTGGTACTGTCAGGCACCCCAAGCTTCTAGAATGCTCTGTAGGCTGACTTTTTTCAGGCTGGCCATTATGATCACAGTGACCATTTCCTTTACTTCTTCCCGAAATGGTCATCCACAAAGGAGTGTGCCCCACACATTGCCTGTATTCTTGAATTTGTGAACCAGCTTTCCAAAGGTGCATGGGAGATACTATTTCTTCCAGAAGGACATGCATGGAAGGACTCTTTAGATCCACTGATAGGACCAGCCCTTGTGTCCACTCAAAAGTAGCAGCTTAATGTGTTCATCTTTCATCATCTTCAATCTGTTAAAAATAAAGGAGTATCATCTGTGTTTCCAGATATTACATCCAAGGTCAAGGCTTCAACCAAACTCTGTGATTTCCAGCATAATTCTAGAGGTTGCTCTGCCGATAACAAATAATAATGACGGTGAAAGTCTTAAAAAGGCACGTTCTATCTCTTTTCCTTCTCCTACCAGTGAGTGAAATACAAAAGGATCAGTAAAGATAACTAATTTCCTATTGACAAAGTATACCACCACCACTCTCATTTGGAGGCAGCTCTAACTATGGTTACTTTATAAATTTTATTTTATTTTATTTTAAGATTTTATTTATTTGACAGAGAGAGAGAGATAGTGAGAGCAGGAACACAAGCAGGGGGAGTGGGAGAGGGAGAAGCAGGCTCCCCGCCGAGCAGGGAGCCCGATGCGGGGCTTGATCCCAGGACCCTGGGATCATGACCTGAGCCGAAGGCAGACGCTTAACGACTGAACCACCCAGGCGCCCCTATAAATTTTATTTTTTAAGATTATCATACAGTAAAATTGACTTCATGTGTGTAGTTTCATGGATTCAGACACCTATAACAGATTCATGTAACTACAACCACAATCAGTATACCGCATGGGTCCATTCACTCCTAAAAACTCCCCCTGTAGTTATGCCCTCTCCTCACTCCTAACCCCCAGGCAACCCACTTATCTGTTCTACAATACTATGGTTTTGTCTTTTTAAGGATCATATAAATGAATCATACAGTATGTATTTTTTTGGAGACTGTTTTTTTGTTTTTTGTTTTTTTACTTAGCATAATAACTTTGAGATTCTTCTGAGTTTGTGTACAGGTTTTTGTGTAAACTTAAGATTTCATTTATTTAGGCTAAATACCCAAGGATGGGATTACTAGATCATATGCCAAAAGTATACTTAATGTTATAAGAAACTGCCCAAATGTTTTCAGAGTAGTACATGTACCATTTCTCATTCATGATAGAAATAGAAATGTGTGAGAGTTCTAGCGGCTACGCATCCCATCCAACATTTGGTATTGTGTGTGTTGGAGGGGGGGTCTGTATTTTATATATATCACCATTCAAATATGTATGTAGGGGTATCTCATCATGGTTTTAATTTGCATTTCCAAATGGTTAGTGATGTTGAACATCTTACTCTTTATTCATTCCTGAAATTGTGAGTTTCCTGCTGTCTGAAGAACTGTTACAAATTTTTGTAGAGCAGATCTACTGGTACAAATCTTCTCAGTTGTCTTTCATCTGAAAATGTGTTTATTTCACCCTAATTCCTAAAGGAAATTTTGCTGAAGATGTATACTATATCTACAGATACAGATACAGATTATATAAAGACCTATAAATATATGTAGGTAGATCAATAGATATAGATATACTTACATGTATAATTATAAAATTATGTGTAATTGTAGATTGATAGTCCTCCCCCTTTCTCTATTGCCTTGAGTCTCCTATTGGGCCCAATTAATGTATTTTCTATTTGCTGGAATAATCTATCTTTCCATTTGTTTCAAGAGTGTTTATAATTGTTGTAACATTTGTATGATATCTTCTTTAAAGTCTTTGTGATATAATTCCAATTATATAATCATAATATCTACCATCTTTTCCAATGCAAGTTGTGATTTCTTTTTTTATATGGTAATTTTTAATTGTATCCTGGATATTTTAAATATGTTATGCGATTCTGGATCTTGTTTAAATCCCTTAGAAAGTGTTGATGTTTTCATTTTAGTTGGCAGGTAACCTGAGAAGTTTCAGGTCACAAGATCCAACGAGCCTTTTGTGGGTGTTAGTTCCAATGTTAGTTCAGATTTCAAAGTTTTTGCAATGCTATTAGGCCTTCTCCTATGTGTGAGCTCCCCAGTGGGCAATCTGGAACCTGGGTGGCATTCAGTTACTAATCAAGATCAAATCCATGCATGAGCAGCCAAGAAGATCCCAAGCCCTTTGCTTCCCATGACCTCCCCATTATATTCCTAATTTCTGGGGCTCCCCCTTTTCAATCCTCTACCCAAAAAGCTGATAATTTAGTTACTCTGCTCTCCTGCACACTCCTGGGACTACAATTGCATTTGGGCCAAATGGCAGGAGGACAGAAAGGTTTCCCCACATCTTCCTGGATTTACAACTCTGTTGGTTAGAGAGGAATGTTCTTCCTCCAAGATTTGGCTCCTGCAAATTCTGGTTGCATTGCAGCCTCTGCAATTATGCAGCTGTTAGGAGATTGCCTGAGGTTTGGGAAGTATGAAAGCAGAGAGAGGAAAAACAAACACGCTATGTCTCTGCATCAATGTCTGCCTACTTCGGGGTTTCAGACTGTTGCATTCAACCCTGGGGAATCCTGGAGGGGAAGAAAATGGTAAACTCATTGCTCGCATTTTGAATTCCGATCTTCTTCCCCAAGTCCCTTGCTACTATTAATTTTCTGAGTCCTCAAAGAGTGGTTCCATGCCTCCTGTATAGATTTTATAGCTGTATTCAGGGGAAGAGACAGGGTGGAGTAAACTTATTCCATCTTGCACAGAATTGGAATCATTACTTTATATTTTGAATAACAACTTTATTTTCCTCCATTACTCTCCCAAGGTTATCTGTTCATTTAAAGTTTTATATATTTTCTTAAGAAAGTTTTAGTAATTAACATTTTCTTAGGAAGTTATCCTTAATTTAAATGGAAATTTAAAAATTTATTAACAGAGATTTAAGTAGCATGCATTTCCAATTATGGTATTTTCTTCTACAAGTATGGTGTCATTTAGTTTCTTTCCAATATTATATATGGTTCATTTTACTTTTTTTCTCTTGATTACTTGCATGAACATTTTATCTATTGTGCTTTTTAGAGACCCAACACTTGGACTTTTTGTTTTCTGATACATTAACGTATGCTTTTACCCTGAACAATGTCTTTTGTAGTTCCTTGACTTGAATCCTTTGTTCATTTATTTTTATTTATTCCGCTTTTTAAACAGAGCTCTTAAAAATATCATTTTCCACTGAGTCTAGCTTTAGCTAAATCTTACGTGTAGTGCATGATTATTTTCTAAACACCCTATAATTGCACTTTTATTTCCTCTTTGGCCCAGAAATTATTGAAGTGGGTGATTTATTTTATTTTATTTTTATGTTATTATTTTAACTCCAAGTGTTTGTTTATACATTTTGTTAACCTATTTTAAAATTAATTCCCAGGTTTACTTCATTGAGGCCATAGAACAGGTCTGTTCTTATTGAAATCTTCTATGATCTAATATATGTCATTAGGTTTTGAGACATTTTTAGTTGTAAGATATAAATTCTTCTCTTATAAATCAGTTCTACTGTATACATTATCTAAGTGCTCTATATCCTTGTTCACTTTAATCTATCCCATCTGTTCAAGACTGAAAGTGTGTTAAACTCTGGTACAGTCATTTTTTGACAATTTATACTTACATTTTTAGCTTTGCTTTACATTTTTGTGATATATTAAGTTTTATGCATAAATGTTCAGAACAGTGAATAAACACTCATTAACAAGGTAACTTCAAACTTTAGCAACACAAAATTAGCCTTTACTCATTTAGCATATTTTCTTTGAACTTTACTATGTCTGGATGGCTCCTCAGCTTTGTTATAATTATTACTATTATTATATTATTATTATCAATATCACTATTTTCAGTTGTCTTGCTAATGTAGACTTACAAGGGTGCTTTATATATAAGGATAACAAGATTTCTTCTGCCATTTTCCAATCTGTCTTTTTCCTTCTAATTTGTTTAATGATATTTTATGATGAATAAAAGTGTTAATTGCTATGTGATCAAATTAATTAATGTTTCTCTTCGTGGTTTTGTCTTT